>NW_003303737.1:395794-398310 GCF_000142945.1 Phytophthora infestans T30-4 | reverse complement strand
ATGGCGTGGGGCCCCGAACCACCAACAAGCAACCCCGGTTGAAGTTTCTTTGCCCGGGCGGAAGTGCCGCGGTCGGCGGTGCCAAGTCCAGTGGTCAAATCGTGGAGAGAAATGCCACGAATGACCAGTGCGCCTTACTCCCGACGCTACGAGCAAATGCAGCAAGTACACTCTGTAATATCGTCGAACGCCTGGAATTTCGTGTAAAAAGGAACCCTGCTAGCTGCTGTATTTGTTACTGCTTCTCTGGGACTGGTCCGTATCAATTCAAATTTCGTCCGTATCAAATCAACCCCCCCCATAAGAGCGAACACACGACGTAAGAATACCGAGGCACGCCTTTGCCATTGGCAGATAGCTGTCGTTCAATCCGTTGGAGCTAATCTTCGATAGGAAGAAGAGCCTTAAAATGCTAGCTGTGACTTCGACCATGGTGCAGGTGCCATCTTCCTTGTTTTTGCTTTCACTTCCGCCGCTGAGGCGATATCATCAGCTAACAGTCTCGACAACGAATTCTTTGGCCGCGGTCGTCAGACATTGGAGGTATCTTAATATTTAGCGCTTCCAGTAGCTCAAATGTAGCCTAGGACGTATTATCACAGAAGTGCGGACCTGCCCTGGAATGGCCGTATGTGAACGCTACCGTGTCGGTAAAGTCCCAGCTCGGGCACTTGAGACCTCGCTTGATTACAACCGAAAGTAAAAACGGTTTAAGTATCCCGGACGGCTTCCAGCTGAAAGCTCACAGATGTAAGCAGTGGATGGTCGCACGCTCTAGTTGTCCGCACTGTACTCCTGCCGTTGCGATTCATTAGTTTAGTATACAATCTGTCGATTGCCTCTCTTTCATCTGTACGTGTCGCCTACGTTGCAACGAGCTCTCGAAAACCGAGTTGCACGGTAGTATCCACAGAAGGTGTCTTCATGAGCTGCGTGGGCACCGACCACAACAGCAACACGCTGAGTTCTTTGCCGGCGAAGTGCGCCGTCGCGGTGCCAAGTCAGTGTCAATCGTGAAGAGAATGCCACGCATGACAAGTGCGCCTTACTCCGACGCTACGGCAAATGCAGCAAGTACACTCTGTATATCGTCGAACGCCTGAATTTCGTGTAAAAGGAACCTGCTAGCTGCTGTATTTGTTACTGCTTCTCTGGGACTGGTCCGTATCAATTCAAATTTCGTCCGTATCAAATCAAACTCTCCCATAAGAGCGAACACACGACGTAAGAATACCGAGGCACGCTTCTTTGCGGACTTTCGAGTGACACGGGAAGTCGAATTTGTGGCGCTTGTGCTCGATGCGCTTCTGGTACGTGTACTCGCTCGTGTCCTCGACGATGGTGATGGTGATTGGCCCAGTGTAGAGCTTGCCCCCTGGAGGGATCTCCTGTTGCAGCACCACTTCGGCTTGTGTCTGCTTCCGGTTGTACCAGTATCCGACGGTAAAGAAGGGCATACCAGGCTCAATTATCCACGACGTGAGGAACGACTTGGTCAGGTCTTGACCTGCCGCTCCAGCGATCGTCTTGACAGTCTTGAGAAACGACAGCGTCGTCAGCGGCTCCGTTGCCGTCGCTCCATTAGCTGGCTTGCCTGACGCGTTGGCAGACTCGACATTGGCGTCTTGTTCTTCGTCTGCACTCTTCTTGTCTTCCGTCTGCTTCCCACTCTCTTCCTCCTTATTGTCGCCAGTGTCGCCGCCATTGGCAGCACTACTCGCAGCTGCTCCAGCGCCTCCAGACACGGCACGCTGGATCGCAATGCCTAGATGTTTGGTCCTACACGCTGCTCAATCATATGCACCACCAGCGGCGCCTTGACGTCCAGCAGCGTCAACGACAACGGGTCGTACTCCGAGTACACATCCACCTCCGACGACAGTAAGGCCGGAGACTGCTGATCTGTCGTCAGCTCCATCGTCGTCAGTGCGTCCATAGCCAGTTGGATACGGTAGCCGTACTCTTCTTCCCCGTAAATAGACCGCACGTACGTGTTGACTAAATGGCCGATGACTCCAATCAACACCCACGCGTCTTTCGTGCTCTGAATGCCCACGGCGCCGCCAATCCAGCTGCCGACCAGCGCCTTCACTTGCGCCAAGTGCGACGGCAGCTCTCGATCAATAATCCGAGGCCCATGCAGCAGATTCTGGTCCAGAATGGCTCCTCCAGCGACGTATTGCAGCTGATCGGGCAGATCTTCCACAAACACCTGCTGGTACGTCTTGAACGGGTACGACGCCCCCAATGTCCCTTCAAAGTACGACATAGTCGAAGCCAACTTGGACGTGCAGTGCACGAGGTCTTCGAAGCATTCGGGCAGCGCAAAGTGCGTCATCCGGGGCATTTCTGGCGGGACAAAGAGTCGGAAAGGTCCCACAGCGAAGCCAATCGACGAGCAGTTGGTCTGTGGGTTCACGACGTATCGGAACGTCCTCCACTGTCCTCCGTCGGCGTCTGTCTCAGGGTTGAGAAGCTGTTGCACCATCTGTCCACTACATACTGCCACACACCAG
>NW_003303737.1:381058-395495 GCF_000142945.1 Phytophthora infestans T30-4 | reverse complement strand
TTGCAATACTTACTGCAGTTTTTTTTATTGGTAATTGTGGAATTTCCCTTTTTATTATTGCGCTGACCCACCGTCAATTCCGTATAATACTGTATTGGAGAACCCCTGTACAGGACACAATCGCATATAAGACTGTGTCCAAGTATCTTTCTTTGCCTATTTTAAAATTGGTGAAGTTTCTAATCAGGACACTTACAGTTGGATACTGGACACATGCTTCATCTCATTACTTTTATTGCGAGTAAAATCCCTCGTTCATAAAATGCTGCAATATTTGCTGTCAGATGTGCGTACTTAAACAGTGTACTGGATTTTTACGAGGCGCGAACTTACCGGGGCTGTACTGTTTTACTAATCCAAATTCTGACTTAACTCGCCGATTTTCATAATCCAGTTCACTAGTACTGGATTTTGGAAATTCTTCCACAAACATACACACACATGCATAATGTAAACGCTACCCAGAAAAGTCATAGACATTTTTTATATTGTGTAAATAAAAACGTCGAAGAAGGATGTCCACGATGCGAGGAGATCTGCAAGCTGCCTGTGTGTTTTCGCTCTGGTTTATATGGAGCATTTTTGATTTTGATTCGAACGCAAGCGATACGATACACTCCTATGCCGATGAAGCTAGCTGCATTCCTCTCCATCGCCGCGATTGCTATAATGTCGACGACGACTGCCACGCCTACTCAAAGGAACATGATTTTTGTATCCGGATACACGGAGGCTCCATGCGCCGACACTCCGTGCCTTCCGGAGCATGCTCCAGTGTGTGGATCGAATGGCGTCACGTACGAGAATGAGTGCGAGTTGGGCCAGGCCAATTGCAACAACGCTGGCCTGAACGTGACTCAAGTGAGCTATGGCGCGTGCCCCTGCGGTATCCAGGTCGCGATCGCGTAATTGACATGGAAAGGGGTTAGCTCCGAGAACCACTCCACAAAATTTTTTTTTTTCAATCAGCTACTTTAAATAATGTAAACTTCAGCACTCGATTAAAAAGAGCGATGAAGACAACGTTCTATTGCTTGCTCTCGTCCTCAAAGTTAGTTGTCCAAAAGTCTTTGAGCTACCAACGCAATATGCGCATTGTCAGTAAAGATCACAGACCACGTACTTTTAATCTCCCTACAACCACTGCCTTCTTTTCTTCAAGTCGTCGGAAGTAGCCTGCGGGGCTATTACGCTGTCTTGTGGGCGACGGTAGTATCTCAAGTCTCCAGTACGTCGTGAATGGATGCTAGACCTGCGCAGAATACACAATCCCAGACGAAGGAAGCTCTGCTGGTCAAATCGAACAGTGTGCCGTGTACATTGCACCGTTGTGTAATCCTGAAATCTGTGAAACACCCGATGGTGTCAACTCGAAAGTCGTCGTCTTTTCAAGCGTTTTCCTGCCACGATAGCAAACCCTACACTACTTCAGGGAGGCCCTGGCGTATCGCCCACTGACTGTGAGTTTTTTTACGGGAGTTTTGGGAGTTCTGAAATCAATACGGATGTCTTTCTATTTCATCGCAGTGGAGGAATCAATGGGCCATCGACGATGGTGACACTGCACGAGTTGAAAGAAGCCGTGAGCGTATACACGACGGCCCATCAAGGTACAGGACGCAGCACAAAATTGAAGTGAGTCGCATCGCAGAGTACTACTACAGGATCTCCTTGGAGCCATTCGTTTGACACGTCGGAGGCGCCTGGATGTGCCAATGACTTACATGGAGTCGGTACAATTGTGTATGGTGCCAGCTATTAATACGATACAATTTTGGTGTAAAGGCGCATGCAGCTAGATCCTCCAAACGGGATTGGATATGTACTCGATACTATCGAGTCGATAGTGTCGGTGCAACCGCTGGGACATCTGATAAGGAGTTCGCCTACGTGTCGAGATCTGGCATTACCTATGGCGAAGTCCGCGATGCTTTCTTAGCGCTTTGTGAGAGTGACAGCAGCTGCAAATCTTACTTTCAAGTCAACAATACGCTTCAAGGTTTAATCGAGAAGTTTGACATCGACCCAAACTCCACCAGTCCAATGTTAATGGGAAAAATCGGCAGAATCGCGGTGTCATTCAGTCTGCGATCTGTACTGGCAAGTGATCCGTACATCCGAACCTTAATTCCGCCTCTTGTTTACCGCCTCTATCGATGTAGACGTAGACGTTCTGTCCCAATACTTTACAATCCTCACTGCGAATACTAATCCGCTAAACCGCAAGACGCTGTATTTGAATCGACGCTACCCCAGAGTATCATTGTCTTCTCTGAGATGATGCACTACCATCTTTGTCTGAGATGAAGGCTCGATTTACAAATGCTAAAATAGCTACTGGAGGGATTCCTACTTGGTTCAGTCAACATACTCTGCCTTCACGAAAGAGAAGTCTCACTCGTGTGACGAGACTAATGTTGGTAGTTTTGACTCGAGCGGCATCATAGATCAGTACTGGGACCAAACAGCAAACCAAGCAAGCATTTTGCTGCTAAGTGGAAAGCTGGACCTTCAGACACCCAACAAATACGCCGACGCCTTTTGGAAAAATCTTGACCGCGATAGGAAAGAACTAATAGCCTTCGAATACGCAACACACGGTGCTCTCAAGACGACTAAAATGGCTGCTGATGATCTGGAGAGTGAAACTTGTGAAATGAAAGTACTAGCATCGTATGTACGCGCTGGTGGAGATCTCGAGGGTTTGGATAAATCCTGTGTGGCTTAGATGCCAGCATTTGATCTGTCTCCGCCAGATGCCTATTTGTACAGCTACTTTGGTACAGACGATGCCTTCGATGGCGTGTACAACTCGAGCTTAGCTCAATACTAGCATGATATTTCTAGATTTGTCGATGATCACCGAAGCATCTTCAAATTCCCGATACCTAAAGGTAAGTTTTACATAATATGGCATAAGCGTAAACTGTTCCATAACAAAGTGTAGGTTTTCCAGAATCTATCGAGTATTACAACGAAACATCGTGTTTTTATTTATGAAGAATTCACCAATCCTCCAGCTGTAAACTTTCTGTTTCTTGACTTCAAAATTCTGAACACACGTCATTAACCATGGAAGCCCATACCCAAGAAGCTCACGGATAGTACACAATTTTACCTTGAGCTGGCGTTATATACTCTCCTTTGGCGGATATCATGCACAATAATACGCAGCTCACCAAGTCCAAAATTAACCGTTTCTGCTCTTCAAGGGCAATGACGGGTCCTCCAGGCCGAATCATTCGGACTCAGATGAGCTAGTGCTTCCCTGTGAGGCCAGTACCTCATTTAAAAGTATTGACCTGAGCGCGATCGCGAATTCGCGCGAATCCTCGTCGGCCTTGTTCTGCAATAATCGATGAAATTTATCGGCGACTAAACCTTGTCCGGACTGTGGAGTGTCCACGCAACAGTGGGTTCTGCCGCATGCACACTTCCACGCCACGCATGATTGTCCATCCGCTGACGCAGCGTAGAATGCACACGCCTGCTTCGATAGAGCGCATCCCGCTAAATCCACCTTCACCTTCAGAGTTAATCTTCCAGGTGTACACCACTCGGTTCGTCTCTACAAAGCGCCGTCCGACATACCGCTGAAGCAGTGACATCGCCTCTCCAGACTATCGAACGGTCTTTTTGATCTTTTCGGCAAAAAAATCGAATTTCGGTTCAAAATGTTTTTTTGCGGTTTTTTTGTGGTTTTTTTGTCAACGTTGCCATTTCACCATGGTCCTTCGGAACTCGTCGCAAGTGGACTACTGTAAATGACTGGCTAACCAAGCTTGGTTGTGCCTTTGGCTCTTGCCTTTCGCGTTGGGCATTTCCAATTCTTTAATCAATGGGTCGGGTACGCAAAGAAGGTGTGTGGTCTCATTTCAAGGATCATCCCAAGGGGAAGTATAAGACTCGGCGAGTGAAGTGTAATCACTGCACTACGACCATGTCTGCGATGGTGAAACATATGCAGCGCCATATCATCAACTGCGAGAAGATATCGCGTGGGTGAGGGCGCATGCTACTTGAAGACAACGTTTTGGTGGAGGATTTGGAGCGTCACTCACCATTATTTTTCTGTTTTTTTCTTAATCAGCTACTAAAAATAATGTATACATGAGGAAAGCACTTGATTAAAAAGTACGATCAAGACAACGCTCTCTTGCTTGCTCTCGTCTTGAAAGCGCTAACGTACAAAAGGCTTTGAGCTCCTAACGCAATCTACGTATTGTCAGCAGCATATGTCTCTGCAACTTATCGATGGACGCCCGGGTAATGAAAAATACCCCTGCCTGTTTCTTTGACGTACAATGCCCCCTCTCTCTCTCCGTGTTACTGAGCAGTCATTCTCAGCGAATCGTCTCTGTACAAACATTTGCACCTCTAATACTGCCCAACTCTTATATCATAACAGTGTGATTTCGAGACATTACGATGGAGAAATCTAACATCTCCCATCCATTTCATTTATGTTTGACCTGGTAAGCAGACAAGTTACGCCATCTTGGACATAACTTCACCGTCTCCAAAGGTTGCGTTAGTGTATTGTTAAGAGCCCATTGGCTGGTGTGACTCCTGTATTTGTGCAGGAACGTACAGTTTCTGCTTCCCTGACTCCTCTCTATCAATAAATTTGTAAGTCATCACATCTCAAGTATGATCTTAAAGTCTGTTTAATTTTAATAAACGGTAGCACCACTATGTGTAACGCTAGGGCTTTGTGGAATAAAGGCCATGATGACTTGCCTCTCTTGAACACAGGGTGGCGTCGGCAAAGCGACACAGACATCAGTTATACTTCACACGCCAGACTCCAACATGGATTCTCTCTTTGAAGATGTCGACGACTTTGTGAACTCTAGTTGCCTGGAATCTATACTCAGCATGCCGTCTGAGCTAACCGATAACTTTCATTCAAGCTACGATGCTCTTCTACCCAGCTCTTCATACACCCAAGTGTTGTGTACAGACGGCATGATTGAGACGGCCGAAGAGGCCAAGGCGCGTCGAGAGGAGCAGGCAAGTCGACGCAGGAAGCAGCGCCAAAAAGCCAAAGACGAACGCTCGGCATTAAAACGGAAGGTGAACGATCTTACGGATCATCTGAACCAGCTAAAAAGCTTGAGAGAATCGCGTGGACAATTACAGACGAATGATTTGGGTTCATTTTGGGGCAACGTCGCGAATCGACAGCGAGCAGAAAGACAAAGGCTCGAGGCAGAGCAACGTCGACTCATTCAAGCCGCGAAAGTCCAAGCCTCGTATATAGATCACCTCCGCAGTCTAATCCACTGTTCTGGCAATGTCACGGAGATCACATACTTTTCAAGGCAGGACTACAACCCTTCTTATGCCATTCTACCTGTCGAGACAGCGTTGTTTACATCTCTTCTTCGAGAGACGGACGACTACTGCACCAGTGCCGACGATTTGGTACCGTTCAAATGCGACCAGACAGAAATGGCAATTTGGGACATGGCCCAGCTGCATCACCGCCAGAACGACCGTGAGGCGATAGATCGCTTGACCGGGTGTGAAGACACTATTATGCTCTTGTCCGGCAGCTGCCGTCTGGAGTATAGATAGGTTTTTTTTTATACCTAAAAAAAGAACATATATTAAACCAATTTTTTTGCTTATTTTTGCCGTCATGTTTTTTTTGGGTAATACTCGTTATTACCCCTGCTTGCGTTTCTGCTCCATCTCCAGCGCTGCTGCACCCAGTCTCAGCTCTTTAATCGTCGTCTACGTTGGGGAAGAGAATGTTGTCGCCATTCTCTTATATAGATCGCAAAGCTTGAGCACATTCTGACTGACGCTCCAAATCCTCCACCAAAACGTTGTCTTCAAGTAGCATGCGCCCCCACCCACGCGATATCTTCTCGCAGTTGATGATATGGCGCTGCATATGTTTCACCATCGCAGACATGGTCGTAGTGCAGTGATTACACTTCACTCGCCGAGTCTTATACTTCCCCTTGGGATGATCCTTGAAATGAGACCACACACCTTCTTTGCGTACCCGACCCATTGATTGAAGAATTGGAAATGCCCAACGCGAAAGGCAAGAACCAAAGGCACAACCAAGCTTGGTTAGCCAGTCATTTACAGTAGTCCACTTGCGACGAGTTCCGAAGGACCATGGTGAAATGGCAACGTTGACAAAAAAACCACAAAAAAACCGCAAAAAAACATTTTGAACCGAAATTCGATTTTTTTGCCGAAAAGATCAAAAAGACCGTTCGATAGTCTGGAAAGGCGATGTCACTGCTTCAGCGGTATGTCGGACGGCGCTTTGTAGAGACGAACCGAGTGGTGTACACCTGGAAGATTAACTCTGAAGGTGAAGGTGGATTTAGCGGGATGCGCTCTATCGAAGCAGGCGTGTGCATTCTACGCTCGTCAGCGGATGGACAATCATCGTGCGTGGAAGTGTGCATGCGGCAGACACCCATGTTGCTGGACACTCCACAGTCCGGACAAGGTGTAGTCGCCGATAAATTTCATCGATTATTGCAGAACAAGGCCGACGAGGATTCGCGCGAATTCGCGATCGCGCTCAGGTCAATACTTTTAAATGAGGTACTGGCCTCACAGGGAAGCACTAGCTCATCTGAGTCCGAATGATTCGGCCTGGAGGACCCGTCATTGCCCTTGAAGAGCAGAAACGATTATTTTTGGACTTGGTGAGCTGCGTATTATTCTGCATGATATCCGCCAAAGGAGAGTATATAACGCCAGCTCAAGGTAAAATTGTGTACTATCCGTGAGCTTCTTGGGTATGGGCTTCCATGGTTAACGACGTGTGTTCAGAATTTTGAAGTCAAGAAACAGAAAGTTTACAGCTGGAGGATTGGTGAATTCTTCATAAATAAAAACTCACGATGTTTCGTTGTAATACTCGATAGATTCTGGAAAACCTACACTTTGTTATGGAACAGTTTACGCTTATGCCATATTATGTAAAACTTACCTTTAGGTATCGGAATTTGAAGATGCTTCGGTGATCATCGACAAATCTAGAATATCATGCTAGTATTGAGCTAAGCTCGAGTTGTACACGCCATCGAAGGCATCGTCTGTCCCAAAGTAGCTGTACAAATAGGCATCTGACGGGGACAGATCAAATGCTGGCATCTAAGCCACACAGGATTTATCCAAACCCTCGAGATCTCCACCAGCGCGTACATACGATGCTAGTACTTTCATTTCACAAGTTTCACTCTCCAGATCATCAGCAGCCATTTTAGTCGTCTTGAGAGCACCGTGTGTTGCGTATTCGAAGGCTATTAATTCTTTCCTATCGCGGTCAAGATTTTTCCAAAAGGCGTCGGCGTATTTGTTGGGTGTCTGAAGGTCCAGCTTTCCACTTAGCAGCAAAATGCTTGCTTGGTTTGCTGTTTTGTCCCAGTACTGATCTATGATGCCGCTCGAGTCAAAACTACCAACATTAGTCTCGTCACACGAGTGAGACTTCTCTTTCGTGAAGGCAGAGTATGTTGACTGAACCAAGTAGGAATCCCTCCAGTAGCTAGTTTAGCATTTGTAAATCGAGCCTTCATCTCAGACAAAGATGGAAGTGCATCATCTCAGAGAAGACAATGATACTCTGGGGTAGCGTCGATTCAAATACAGCGTCTTGCGGTTTAGCGGATTAGTATTCGCAGTGAGGATTGTAAAGTATTGGGACAGAACGTCTACGTCTACATCGATAGAGGCGGTAAACAAGAGGCGGAATTAAGGTTCGGATGTACGGATCACTTGCCAGTACAGATCGCAGACTGAATGACACCGCGATTCTGCCGATTTTTCCCATTAACATTGAGTTTGGGTCGATGTCAAACTTCTCGATTAAACCTTGAAGCATATTGTTGACTTGAAAGTAAGATTTGCAGCTGCTGTCACTCTCACAAAGCGCTAAGAAAGCATCGCGGACTTCGCCATAGGTAATGCCAGATATCGACACGTAGGCGAACTCCTTATCAGATGTCCCAGCGGTTGCACCGACACTATCGACTCGATAGTATAGAGTACATATCCAATCCCGTTTGGAGGATCTAGCTGCTTGCGCCTTTACACCAAAATTGTATCGTATTAATAGCTGGCACCATACACAATTGTACCGACTCCATGTAAGTCATTGGCACATCCAGGCGCCTCCGACGTGTCAAACGAATGGCTCCAAGGAGATCCTGTAGTAGTACTCTGCGATGCGACTCACTTCAATTTTGTGCTGCGTCCTGTACCTTGATGGGCCGTCGTGTATACGCTCACGGCTTCTTTCAACTCGTGCAGTGTCACCATCGTCGATGGTCCATTGATTCCTCCACTGCGATGAAATAGAAAGACATCCGTATTGATTTCAGAAGTCCCAAAACTCCCGTAAAAAACTCACAGTCAGTGGGCGATACGCCAGGGCCTCCCTGAAGTAGTGTAGGGTTTGCTATCGTGGCAGGAAAACGCTTGAAAAGACGACGACTTTCGAGTTGACACCATCGGGTGTTTCACAGATTTCAGGATTACACGACGGTGCAATGTACACGGCACACTTTTCGATTTGACCAGCAGAGCTTCCTTCGTCTGGGATTGTGTATTCTGCGCAGGTCTAGCATCCATTCACGACGTACTGGAGACTTGAGATACTACCGTCGCCCACAAGACAGCGTAATAGCCCCGCAGGTTGCTTCCGACGACTTGAAGAAAAGAAGGCAGTGGTTGTAGGGAGATTAAAAGTACGTGGTCTGTGATCTTTACTGACAATGCGCATATTGCGTTGGTAGCTCAAAGACTTTTGGACAACTAACTTTGAGGACGAGAGCAAGCAATAGAACGTTGTCTTCATCGCTCTTTTTAATCGAGTGCTGAATTTTACATTATTTTAAGTAGCTGATTAAAAAAAAATTTTTTTGGGGAGTGGTTTGTGTATTGGTTCGGAGCTAACCCCTTTCCATGTCAATTACGCGATCGCGACCTCATTCATTCTGGATACCGCAGGGGCACGCGCCATAGCTCACTTGAGTCACGTTCAGGCCAGCGTTGTTGCAATTGGCCTGGTCCAACTCGGACTCATTCTCGTACGTGACGCCATTCGATCCACACACTGGAGCATGCTCCGGAAGGCACGGAGTGTCGGCGCATGGAGCCTCCGTGTATCCGGATACAAAAATCATGTTCCTTTGAGTAGGCGTGGCAGTCGTCGTCGACATTATAGCAATCGCGGCGATGGAGAGGAATGCAGCTAGCTTCATCGGCATAGGAGTGTATCGTATCGCTTGCGTTCGAATCAAAATCAAAAATGCTCCATATAAACCAGAGCGAAAACACACAGGCAGCTTGCAGATCTCCTCGCATCTCGTGGACATCCTTCTTCGACGTTTTTATTTACACAATATAAAAAATGTCTATGACTTTTCTGGGTAGCGTTTACATTATGCATGTGTGTGTATGTTTGTGGAAGAATTTCCAAAATCCAGTACTAGTATGAAAATCGGCGAGTTAATTCAGAATTTGGATTAGTAAAACAGTACAGCCCCGGTAAGTTCGCGCCTCGTAAAAATCCAGTACACTGTTTAAGTACGCACATCTGACAGCAAATATTGCAGCATTTTATGAACGAGGGATTTTACTCGCAATAAAAGTAATGAGATGAAGCATGTGTCCAGTATCCAACTGTAAGTGTCCTGATTAGAAACATCACCAATTTTTAAAATAGGCAAAGAAAGATACTTGGACACAGTCTTATATGCGATTGTGTCCTGTACAGGGGTTCTCCAATACAGTATTATACGGAATTGACGGTGGGTCAGCGCAATAATAAAAAGGAAAATTCCACAATTACCAATAAAAAAAACTGCAGTAAGTATTGCAATATTGCCTACAGCTCTGCGTCACTTCCAGCCTCGTCACATCCAATAAATTCCTGTTTGCATGCAAAAACATAATCAGCTCAAAATTGGCAGGCAACATGCATGTCCGCTAAGGTGTAAGCACCAGCTTGCACTGCGAAAATAATCGCTCGCATGCATTTGATGTTGGGGGTAGCTGCTTCAACAACTCGCTGTAGATAATATCACCACTGTCTCCCCCATGCTTAGCGCGCTTGCTTGGACCAGCACGAAGAATATGCGTCGCGTAATCTTCCTTGCATGCCTTCCTCTTGCTACCACTGCATAAGATCTCGAATCGCTTGACCGCTACAGCTTCTGTAGCTGAAAGAACACCTCCGTTGATCATAGCAAGCTGCTTGTTTGTGGACTCTGAGATAATGATTGGCTATCAGATTCTTAACTAAGAGCTAGTATGGGAAATACAGACATCAAGAAACGGTGCTGAGACGTCCAATTGTTTCGTAAGGCATCTAAAGTTTCTATGAGCCTACTTTTGTAAATTATACTGGAAATATTGGAGCAATATCATATTCATATTTTTAAGGAAGCTGTAGTAATCCGTTTTTATATTTAAAAAACTGATTTTAGTGATACGAAATTTTCTATTCAGACCCCTGGTCCTGTACAATATTTTTAATATGATGGTAAAAGTAATTTTGCCATTACAATTTTATAAACTTGCACCAAAACATGTGGGTTTCATAACGGTTGGTTAGTTTTATATTAAAGTGTTATTTGTGAACTTTGGTATGTGCCTCCCCCCTGTCATGTCATTTTGAGAGTGACGTCTCCAACAGCACATTGTCCGTCAAATGCCCATTCTCCTATAGAACTGACTGTCGACGCACGTATCGATGAGACTGATGCTGCAGAAGGCCCTGCACATCGTTCTGCTCAGGCTGGTAGCAGCATCTGAACCAACTCACACAAGTTTGGCAATGGAACTTCAATCGAAAGGCAGACGGATCCTTCTACAAGCTCAAGATTAGCAAAAACCTACCTGCGCGCCCTCCCAGTAGCGAAAAGGCTTGTACAACAACGCCGATCGGTCAGAGGGGGTCTGGTCTGTTTGACAGTAGTCGAGCTCGGCGCGGAAGGAGCGAAGAGCTGAGCGATGTAGAACGCCTCTACGCCAAGCGCTGGGTTCATAATTTAGAGTTTAATTGGTGCAGGGGTTGGTTATAGCTGGGAGCCTGCCAACAACCTTCCGTGGAAGCTCAAAGTCGACTTTGAGTTAGAGACCATCGACTTTGTGTGTACCAACCAACAAGAGGGAGACTACGTACACGACGCAGCGAACGCGTGGCGAATCAGGAGTAATGACAAACTTACGTTTGTAAAAATTAAAACACGAACTGAAAACATACTGGAAACAGTACAATTAATAGCCACCTCCTTTTTTTAAAACAGTACACTAGTACTGGATTATGGAAATTCCTCTATGTTTGTGTGCTGTGATTGTGCTCATTAGGTCATTATCGATTTGTAGTACGCAAACATCTGGATTAGGCTTGTTACGGTTCAACACAAATATACTGCACTGGAAATCGCCTGGGGTTAGCGTTAGCTTCCTCTTAAGTGAATTTAATACCTGAAAGGTTACTTCGAAGCACCTGCCAATCCAGGTGACATTTAAGATATTACCTTAAAAATTCTTAGGACGCAGATGATATTACATGTATCATATATCAACTAATACCAGTACTACGGTGGGGGCTTATCTCGTGTAAATACTCAACAATCACCAACTGGGTTGGTGATCGGACTTCTCGAAGGGTGGCCGACTGGACGCCGCCCCATACTGTCATAACGTAAAAGGCGAAGCGCCGTAAGACCGTTTTACGACCCTGCATAAATATTGACATAAGATTAGTGAAAATTAGATGAGACGTAAATGTGGTCGATTTCAACTGCCTCTTTACGACGGTCATATGCCGATGAACTGTGCTGCTTGATTTCCGCCTTTCGTGTTTAAGTATCATTTCCAAATCGGCCAAAGAAGTAGGCAGGACTATAGTTATGGGCCAGTATCAGGGAATGCTGCAGCCTTGGACTAATACAAATTAGCCTACAACTAACCAATAATTACATGTGCTGCATTAGAAGAGATAAATGGGGGTCGCGTGAGATCATTGTTATTGACTCAAGCAGCAATAGCGACGAGGAGGTAAAGCCTGACTGGCCAATTGCATCTCAGTCCGAGCCGCGCGGTCGGGTTGCCCTGTCGGCACCTACCATAGTACCTACCTCTCGATTGGACATCTCTGTGAGTCTAAGAGGGGCCGGCGTTCGTCCGCCAGTTCCAGGAGCTCTCGAGCGGAACTCTACAACGAGAAGAAGCCGCACTGGCACCCTCCAGGGTGCTGTCAGCGATCATGGTAATTCACCGCAACGGAAACAACCCCCATCTGGATTGTACGCACGCCCCAAGAAGAATCTTTCTCCTTCACACCGCCCCAACTACGTAGTCCACGAAGTCCGAGTAAAAGCGAGCGCCGCCAAAGGTTTCCTCGAAGCCTGGGTCCTTGCCCAGCGCTACCGAGACGATCCGTACGAGTCCTATGAGTATGTTCGCGGGAACGCCAGCACCTTGTCCTGACATCGACTACGCTTCTACATATGGAGTAGCTTTTTTTGGCGTCTCCCTGGCCTCCTCGAATAGTTTACTTGCACGAATACTACAACCCGGCTTCGATTCGACTACCGTTCGTGTTCAATTACGGAGACTGCGGCTGCTCGGATCCATGCCGGATTGACACGTGCCGCAACGCGAACATAAATGTGGTTTGCACCGACAAGTGCTGCGTTTGGGAGGAGCTTTGCGCGAACCGCCTCGTGAGTCCAACAAGGTCGCTCTCAAGCAGGAGCCTACTACGGGGAAGTACGCACTGGTTGTTAATGTCGCCCTTGAACGTGGTGAGGTGCTCGGCGCGTACCTTGGTCGGCTTCGCTATGTGTAGGCCGACAGGGCCAAGCGTCAGAGGAACGACGGCTACATGCTCACCCTTCGTACACAAACGGACGGTATGCGCTCGAGGTATATTGGCATCGATGCGCATCTTCTGGGCGGTCGCATGCGCTTCGCTAACCATGCGTGCGATGCAAACGCTGACTTTTTTTAATTCGGAAACGGAGCTCACCACACTGTGGATGCGAGGCTACCCTGAACTACGACTCGGACCTCTGGTTTATGTGCCGTTGTAAGTATACCAAGTGCATCCACGCATCCATGCAGCTCGAAGGGTACCCGTAACTGTTCTTCCTAGCGCTCGTTCCTGAGCGAGGTAAATCGAGGGGAGAAATCGGTAATTTTGGTGAACATCGGCAGATACTAGCGGCTATACACCATAGTATGCATGCGAAGACGATTAAAACTTGCTCTACTGAACCGTCGCTTTTAGCGATATGGTAACGAATACCTCTCGGCTAGACGAAGTACTACCTGTCGCCAAATTCACCCGATGGCGTGGAATCCCAATACTTTTCGGTAGACGTGTTCTTTATCTCTAATTTTTTTTAATCTCTTTCCGATGTGGTGTAGCGGGATCAGCAAAATCTGCGAGATTGCCAGATCCAACTTACCAACTGCGCCCAGACACCGACTAACGGAGGGGGTCCCCCGATGATCCGTGTTCTGCTGAACTTTCCTCACCTTGTGTACCCGTCGGTAGGGCGGGATCTGCTCTCTCGGTAACTTCCGAAGAGTTCAAGTGGTGAAGCTTGAGTGTCTTGGCGAGACGTGGGGATGGGGTGGAGCAGCAGTGGAAAATCTTCACTCTGCGTCCGTGGATGGTTCCGTATCCTAAGCGAATATTCGAGCTTATGGATCCGGGGCCTAGATCGTGGATCTAGCCGTAGGGTTGCCTTGCGGGTGTGTTCCCTTGCCTTTGTGTTGTCCTTTAAGTCGTACTTGCCGCCTCCTGTGACGGGATCTTGAGAGTTGAGAACCTCTAGGGTGTAACCGACCAAGTAGTAAATTCGGTTAACTGTCGGATCTGCACGAGTAAAGGAAAAGCTCACTAGGTTGTAGGATCTGGCCAATGTATTATCCAGTTATCACTACCAACACTAGATTCGCAATTCCCAACCTTCTCGGAGCTCGTACGGCCAATGTAGTTCCGGTTCTTGAGGGCAGGAAGGGCCTTGCGTGATACTGTGCAAATTGAGGACTGTATTGATATTTAAGCCTATACCTGCCTGGGTTTCTACCTTCTATGTCTTTCATCTGCTAAATCCCTTACCAGGCTCGGCTGCATGTCCCTTCTTCCCTTGACCCATCATCCCAGCTGTGTTATCTTCCGATCCACCGGATATATGACGTAATCATCATGGTCACTCTATTATGGGTACACTCATCCGGATCCAGGTCGCTTGGATCCACCTCACTGTAATGGTACACTCGCCGTGGATCCGAGCTCTCCAATCATCCAACATCATCTCGCAACCTCCGTTGTCCCACGAAAGTTCGAGATCCACTGTATCCCTCATCCCTATACCCTGGATCCAGGTCCTCCAGGCGGGATCCTCCCTCCTTGGATACGAACTCAGAAGTATGA
>NW_003303737.1:378789-380958 GCF_000142945.1 Phytophthora infestans T30-4 | reverse complement strand
TGCTCAGACTGCGGCTCTTGTCGCTGCCGATCAAATTAAAGTTTCCTAAAGCAGTGTCACTACCATGTTTCGAGCTGCAGCATCCGTCGCTGTTCAATGGTTCATGGCTAATAGATTCCCTGTAAGGTATTAATGCACACAGTACAAATACAATGAACTATAGTCCGTCGTGAGAAAGAGCCGATTCGTCAAAGCGAGCAGAGACTGCGAGCCAAGGACGCGCGCGAAGACTTTCGAAAAAAAAAGCAAAGGAGCTGGCTCAAGCTGATCGAATAAAAGAAGAAGAAAGACGCTTGAGCGATAGCGGGCAATTCGTGGGCTAATACAAACGCAACATAATATTTGGTGTGTATTCGGTCAGAAACTGCGATACATTCAAACGCGTACACACAGACGATTTAATAAGGTGTGGCAGTCAGTCTGACGAAATTAACCTTTTTAAGCTTTCGAGTACAGATGTAATTTACCTTCACTGAAGATTTGCTTTGCATCGTCACATCAGCGAAATCTTTCGTGCCACGAAGTTTGAGGCAGGTCACGTTTTAAAAATCTAACTCACCTCCACAGAAGGCACAAATCGTGACCGCAATTGATTTGAAGAAAGCAGCGATCGTAAGAGCATCTCCAGCGGTTGGTCGTAAAGGCGGTTTTATCTCAAATGTAGCGCGCTTAAGACTCGAGCGAGTCTTAACGCTCCCAGCGGTAAGTCTCAACGCTGGTTTTAGCTTCAGCAGGTCTTAAATTTGCCTTTCGTTCCGAAAGGACCATGGTGAAAATGGCAACGTTGACAAAAAAACCACAAAAAAAACCGCAAAAAAACATTTTGAACCGAAATTCGATTTTTTTGCCGAAAAGATCAAAAAGACCGTTCGATAGTCTGGAAAGGCGATGTCACTGCTTCAGCGGTATGTCGGACGGCGCTTTGTAGAGACGAACCGAGTGGTGTACACCTGGAAGATTAACTCTGAAGGTGAAGGTGGATTTAGCGGGATGCGCTCTATCGAAGCAGGCGTGTGCATTCTACGCTCGTCAGCGGATGGACAATCATCGTGCGTGGAAGTGTGCATGCGGCAGACACCCATGTTGCTGGACACTCCACAGTCCGGACAAGGTGTAGTCGCCGATAAATTTCATCGATTATTGCAGAACAAGGCCGACGAGGATTCGCGCGAATTCGCGATCGCGCTCAGGTCAATACTTTTAAATGAGGTACTGGCCTCACAGGGAAGCACTAGCTCATCTGAGTCCGAATGATTCGGCCTGGAGGACCCGTCATTGCCCTTGAAGAGCAGAAACGATTAATTTTGGACTTGGTGAGCTGCGTATTATTCTGCATGATATCCGCCAAAGGAGAGTATATAACGCCAGCTCAAGGTAAAATTGTGTACTATCCGTGAGCTTCTTGGGTATGGGCTTCCATGGTTAACGACGTGTGTTCAGAATTTTGAAGTCAAGAAACAGAAAGTTTACAGCTGGAGGATTGGTGAATTCTTCATAAATAAAAACTCACGATGTTTCGTTGTAATACTCGATAGATTCTGGAAAACCTACACTTTGTTATGGAACAGTTTACGCTTATGCCATATTATGTAAAACTTACCTTTAGGTATCGGAATTTGAAGATGCTTCGGTGATCATCGACAAATCTAGAATATCATGCTAGTATTGAGCTAAGCTCGAGTTGTACACGCCATCGAAGGCATCGTCTGTCCCAAAGTAGCTGTACAAATAGGCATCTGACGGGGACAGATCAAATGCTGGCATCTAAGCCACACAGGATTTATCCAAACCCTCGAGATCTCCACCAGCGCGTACATACGATGCTAGTACTTTCATTTCACAAGTTTCACTCTCCAGATCATCAGCAGCCATTTTAGTCGTCTTGAGAGCACCGTGTGTTGCGTATTCGAAGGCTATTAGTTCTTCCCTATCGCGGTCAAGATTTTTCCAAAAGGCGTCGGCGTATTTGTTGGGTGTCTGAAGGTCCAGCTTTCCACTTAGCAGCAAAATGCTTGCTTGGTTTGCTGTTTTGTCCCAGTACTGATCTATGATGCCGCTCGAGTCAAAACTACCAACATTAGTCTCGTCACACGAGTGAGACTTCTCTTTCGTGAAGGCAGAGTATGTTGACTGAACCAAGTAGGAATCCCTCCAGTAGCTAGTTTAGCA
>NW_003303737.1:375893-378389 GCF_000142945.1 Phytophthora infestans T30-4 | reverse complement strand
TTCAAATACAGCGTCTTGCGGTTAGCGGATTAGTATTCGCAGTGAGGATTGTAAAGTATTGGGACAGAACGTCTACGTCTACATCGATAGAGGCGGTAAACAAGAGGCGGAATTAAGGTTCGGATGTACGGATCACTTGCCAGTACAGATCGCAGACTGAATGACACCGCGATTCTGCCGATTTTTCCCATTAACATTGAGTTTGGGTCGATGTCAAACTTCTCGATTAAACCTTGAAGCATATTGTTGACTTGAAAGTAAGATTTGCAGCTGCTGTCACTCTCACAAAGCGCTAAGAAAGCATCGCGGACTTCGCCATAGGTAATGCCAGATATCGACACGTAGGCGAACTCCTTATCAGATGTCCCAGCGGTTGCACCGACACTATCGACTCGATAGTATCGAGTACATATCCAATCCCGTTTGGAGGATCTAGCTGCATGCGCCTTTACACCAAAATTGTATCGTATTAATAGCTGGCACCATGTTGGGTTTCGGTTGGTCGGAGAATGCGATCAGGACGAAACCTTCTTTTCCCTATCCTGTAGTTATAGATAGAAGCACGGTAGAGGACGATCTCCACTCGTTCATTCTTCGATCTTACTCGCCAACGCTAACAGCCTCAAGGTCCAAACCCCCACGTTACGTTCCTTTCGGACACTTCTTCTCCCTTATTATCCCTACGATGAGTGCAACCGGAGGATTCTATTACCTTTGTCCAGGCACTTTCGATGTTGTGGGGTACAGTTACGGCAAGCTTGAGGGAGCGGCAGCGCGCCGAGGAAAGGTAAAGATCACCCTTGTGCTAAGCGGGCGATGGTCAAAGGAGAAGGTGCAAACTATCGAGGTGACGCTCTCAGACATCACCGAACGAGAGGTGAGTGAGGAGGAAGCTCTTCAGGGACCGGGCACGTTTGTAGGAAGCGCAATATGTACAACCCGAGTACCGCCAAGAGGCGTAAGAGTCTGGGCTTACGGGCTCGTGATCGGTTACCAATGGTCTACTCAACGCGAGGAGGGGACCGTCGATATTAACTTCGGGGACACGACTGAATCCGTTCCTTACCAAGTTGACAACCTCCAGGACCTGTCGGTTGAGATTTACGCACTTAGACCGTGTGCTTTGTGCGGTACCAGCGCAATCATGCCCGAGAGAACTGAAACAAATCCATGAGAAAGTGTACAAGAAGTTCAACGGGATGGATCAAGTCGCAGTGCGGAGCGTCCACGATCTGATTGTTGACCCCCGTGTGAAACCCGTCGACGAGACTGCCGTCCTGCCAATCTTCAATGTGATTAACTCTGAAATTTGCCATGTAAGTGTTAAACACATCTTAGATCATGTTTTCTACAAAGATGGCAATCGCACGCCACCACCGGGGCTAGTACTTCAAGACTCAATATTTACGGAATCAACTCCCAATGTTGACGCTGTAAATTCGACGGCCCAGTTGGAGGCAAGTGACGGTCTGAGCGATTCGGACGACGACGAGGAGCAGCCATCATCCATTCCGACAACGAAGCGCCGCAGAGATGCTACCGAAGAGCCACCACGGAAACGACGACGCACTGGAGGTAGCCCGCGCGCGACAGAACCCGATGATCGACTGCGTGAGCTTCGACTCCGCTGCGAAGGCGACCAAGCATTACAAGCGGACATTGATCAGCTCATTTCGCTACGCCGCGTAGGCGCTGCAGCGGAGCGCACAGGTTTGATAACCATGACGCCACGACAGACGGCTGAGGATAAAAGCCAGTTTCAGCCCACAGGGGTCCAAAGCAGAATTCATCAAACGCTCGTGCACGGTAAGTTTACTTACATGACCCCGCAACAATTCATTGAGCATGTACAGATTCACTGGAGTCGGTACGGTTTCTTTCCACACCCTGCTGTACTGCGTGGCCTCTTCAGTTGGGACTTCGGAACGCGAGGGCTGTCAATCATGCATTTCGTACGCGTGACTGAGAAGGCGAAACGAGATGCTGTTCGACGTTACGATATGAGCAATTTTTCTCGCAAAAAACTCGCTGCCAACCCCTTCTTCAGTGTCAGAATTCTCGGCGGTAGTTGGAGCTGTCGAAGTGCTCGTCAATGTGGCTAATCAACTCTACCAACCCGTGGTGCAAGATCTCTTCACTCATGTCTTAAGGCTTTTGGTGGAACTACGCGTACGCGAAATGCCGAATACGAGCAGAGCCTTAACAGAATTAGTCGGGTGGATGGATGATCGATTGGAGTTATTCCGAGTTCACGTCGCAGACAGCGAAATTCAGCAGGCCGCCGACGTAAAACTGCAATTCAGTTCTTCACACGAGGCCTTCTTGCGCGTGAGCCAGCTGATTCTTCGTCAAGACGTCGAAGAAGCTCTTGCTGAAGCCAAGACGGTGGTGTCAAGAAGCAAGGCTTCCGGTCAGCTCGTCAGCTGCCAGTACGACGGGAAGCCATGGAAACGTCCGGCTAGGGGACCAATTCGTCTGAGGATCTCAAGGCACTGC
>NW_003303737.1:317160-374524 GCF_000142945.1 Phytophthora infestans T30-4 | reverse complement strand
TGCTGCTGATGCAGTTGGCGATTTTCAGGGACGATCCCGGAGCTGAGGATCCTTGTGGTCGACCTATATGTACGTTTGGCTGGAAAACTCGCCTTGTTCGTACTGGGTTGCCGGTTCGGCGATAAATCATTTATACGCTCGTGCAGCCCCATCATGGCCAGATCACCCAGCCTGCGCTAAGGGCTTCTTTGATGCTAAGGCATGGTGCGATGAGCATATCGCGATTGAAGCTGACGTCGGCTCGCGTCTTTCCGAGGCGAATCTTGCCCTACGAGCTTCGATGACCACCGTCTTAGGAGCATCTGCGTGCAACGAGAAAAAGTTTACTTGCCGGTTTAAGGAAGGAAAAGCCCTTGGGTTGAACTGGAATCTCAATGCATTGACAGTTTCCATGCCACCAGAGAAGATTACGAAGGCGCTGACACGGGTCCGACAGCTCATCGGATGCAAACGAATGACCAGGACGCAGCTAAACAAACTTGTAGGCAGCCTCAGACACGTGGTGACTTGTATCCGGCCAGCAGCGTCATTCTTATTGTACCGACTCCATGTAAGTCATTGGCACATCCAGGCGCCTCCGACGTGTCAAACGAATGGCTCCAAGGAGATCCTGTAGTAGTACTCTGCGATGCGACTCACTTCAATTTTGTGCTGCGTCCTGTACCTTGATGGGCCGTCGTGTATACGCTCACGGCTTCTTTCAACTCGTGCAGTGTCACCATCGTCGATGGTCCATTGATTCCTCCACTGCGATGAAATAGAAAGACATCCGTATTGATTTCAGAACTCCCAAAAAAAAAACTCCCGTAAAAAAACTCACAGTCAGTGGGCGATACGCCAGGGCCTCCCTGAAGTAGTGTAGGGTTTGCTATCGTGGCAGGAAAACGCTTGAAAAGACGACGACTTTCGAGTTGACACCATCGGGTGTTTCACAGATTTCAGGATTACACAACGGTGCAATGTACACGGCACACTGTTCGATTTGACCAGCAGAGCTTCCTTCGTCTGGGATTGTGTATTCTGCGCAGGTCTAGCATCCATTCACGACGTACTGGAGACTTGAGATACTACCGTCGCCCACAAGACAGCGTAATAGCCCCGCAGGTTGCTTCCGACGACTTGAAGAAAAGAAGGCAGTGGTTGTAGGGAGATTAAAAGTACGTGGTCTGTGATCTTTACTGACAATGCGCATATTGCGTTGGTAGCTCAAAGACTTTTGGACAACTAACTTTGAGGACGAGAGCAAGCAATAGAACGTTGTCTTCATCGCTCTTTTTAATCGAGTGCTGAATTTTACATTATTTTAAGTAGCTGATTGAAAAATTTTTTTTTTGGGGAGTGGTTCTCGGAGCTAACCCCTTTCCATGTCAATTACGCGATCGCGACCTCATTCATTCTGGATACCGCAGGGGCACGCGCCATAGCTCACTTGAGTCACGTTCAGGCCAGCGTTGTTGCAATTGGCCTGGTCCAACTCGCACTCATTCTCGTACGTGACGCTATTCGATCCACACACTGGAGCATGCTCCGGAAGGCACGGAGTGTCGGCGCATGGAGCCTCCGTGTATCCGGATACAAAAATCATGTTCCTTTGAGTAGGCGTGGCAGTCGTCGTCGACATTGTAGCAATCGCGGCGATGGAGAGGAATGCAGCTAGCTTCATCGGCATAGGAGTGTATCGTATCGCTTGCGTTCAAATCAAAATCAAAAATGCTCCATATAAACCAGAGCGAAAACACACAGGCAGCTTGCAGATCTCCTCGCATCTCGTGGACATCCTTCTTCGACGTTTTTATTTACACAATATAAAAAATGTCTATGGGTAGCGTTTACATTATGCATGTGTGTGTATGTTTTGTATGTTTGTGGAAGAATGTCCAAAATCCAGTACTAGTGAACTGGATTATGAAAATCGGCGAGTTAAGTCAGAATTTGGATTAGTAAAACAGTACAGCCCCGGTAAGTTCGCGCCTCGTAAAAATCCAGTACACTGTTTAAGTACGCACATCTGACAGCAAATATTGCAGCATTTTATGAACGAGGGATTTTACTCGCAATAAAAGTAATGAGATGAAGCATGTGTCCAGTATCCAACTGTAAGTGTCCTGATTAGGAACTTCACCAATTTTTAAAATAGGCAAAGAAAGATACTTGGACACAGTCTTATATGCGATTGTGTCCTGTACAGGGGTTCTCCAATACAGTATTATACGGAATTGACGGTGGGTCAGCGCAATAAAAAGGGAAATTCCACAATTACCAATAAAAAAAACTGCAGTAAGTATTGCAATATTGCCTACAGCTCTGCGTCACTTCCAGCTGAAGCTAGCCTCGTCACATCCAATAAATTCCTGTTTGCATGCAAAAACATAATCAGCTCAAAATTGGCAGGCAACATGCATGTCCGCTAAGGTGTAAGCACCAGCTTGCACTGCGAAAATAATCGCTCGCATGCATTTGATGTTGGGGGTAGCTGCTTCAACAACTCGCTGTAGATAATATCACCACTGTCTCCCCCATGCTTAGCGCGCTTGCTTGGACCAGCACGAAGAATATGCGTCGCGTAATCTTCCTTGCATGCCTTCCTCTTGCTACCACTGCATAAGATTTGACCGCTACAGCTTCTGTAGCTGAAAGAACACCTCCGTTGATCATAGCAAGCTAATGATTGGCTATCAGATTCTTAACTAAGAGCTAGTATGGGAAATACAGACATCAAGATACGGTGCTGAGACGTCCAATTGTTTCGTAAGGCATCTAAAGTTTCTATGAGCCTACTTTTGTAAATTATACTGGAAATATTGGAGCAATATCA
The DNA here is from genome assembly GCF_000142945.1 of Phytophthora infestans T30-4. NCBI lineage: Eukaryota > Oomycota > Peronosporomycetes > Peronosporales > Peronosporaceae > Phytophthora > Phytophthora infestans. The sequence continues at coordinate 371,709 of NW_003303737.1, read as the reverse complement.
TATTCATATTTTTAAGGAAGCTGCAGTAATCCGTTTTTATATTTAAAAAAACTGATTTTAGTGATACTGAAATTTTTTATTCAGACCCCTGGTCCTGTACAATATTTTTAATATGATGGTAAAAGGAATTTTGCCATTACAATTTTGTATAAACTTGCACCGAAACATGTGGGTTTCATAACGGTTGGTTAGTTTTATATTAAAGTGTTATTTGTGAACTTTGGTATGTGCCTCCCCCCTGTCATGTCATTTTAAGAGTGACGTCTCTAATAGCACATTGTCCGTCAAATGCCCATTCTCCTATAGAACTGACTGTCGACGCACGTATCGATGAGACTGATGCTGCAGAAGGCCCTGCACATCGTTCTGCTCAAGCTGGTAGCAGCATCTGAACCAACTCACACAAGTTTGGCAATGGAACTTCAATCGAAAGGCAGACGGATCCTTCTACAAGCTCAAGATTAGCAAAAACCTACCTGCGCGCCCTCCCAGTAGCAAAAAGGCTTGGACAACAACGCCGATCGGTCAGAGGGGGTCTGGTCTGTTTGACAGTAGTCGAGCTCGGCGCGGAAGGAGCGAAGAGCTGAACGATGTAGAACGCCTCTACGCCAAGCGCTGGGCTCATAAATTAGAGTTTAATTGGTGCAGGGGTTGGTTATAGCGAACTAACATGGGAGCCTGCCAACAACCTTCCGTGGAAGCTCAAAGTCGACTTTGAGTTAGAGACCATCGACTTTGTGTGTACCAACCAACAAGAGGGAGACTACGTACACGACGCAGCGAACGCGTAGCGAATCAGGGAGTAATGACAAACTTACGTTTGTAAAAATTAAAACACGAACTGGAAACAGTACAATTAATAGTCACCTCCTTTTTAAAACAGTACACTAGTACTGGATTATGGAAATTCCTCTATGTTTGTGTGCTGTGATTGTGCTCATTAGGTCATTATCGATTTATACTACGCAAACATCTGGATTAGGCTTGTTACGGTTCAACACAAATATACTGCACTGGAAATCGCCTAGGGTTAGCGTTAGCTTCCTATTAAGTGAATTTAATACCTGAAGCCAGTCCAGGTGACATTTAAGATATTACCTTAAAAAATCTTAGGACGCAGATGATATTACATGTATCTTATATCAAATATACCAGTACTACGGTGGGGGCTTATCTCGTGTAAATACTCAACAATCACCAACTGGGTTGGTGATCGGACTTCTCGAAGTGTGGCCGACTGGACGCCGCCCCAAACTGTCATAACGTAAAAGTCGAAGCGCCGTAAGACCGTCTTACGACCCTGCATAAATATTGACATAAGATTAGTGAAAATTAGATGAGACGTAAATGTGGTCGATTTCAACTTGCCGATGAACTGTGCTGCTTGATTTCCGCCTTTCGTGTTTAAGTATCATTTCCAAATCGGCCAAAGAAGTAGGCAGGACTATAGTTATGGGCCAGTATCAAGGAATGCTGCAGCCGTGGACTAATACAGAGTAGCCTACAACTAACCAATAATTACATGTGCTGCATTAGAAGAGATAAATGGGGGTCGCGTGAGATCATTGTTATTGACTCAAGCAGCAATAGCGACGAGGAGGTGAAACCTGAGCATCTCAGTCCGAGCCGCGCGGTCGGGTTGCCCTGTCGGCACCTACCATAGTACCTACCTCTCGATTGGACATATCTGTGAGTCTAAGAGGGGCCGCCGTTCGTCCGCCAGTTCCAGGAGCTCTCGAGCGGAACTCTACAACGAGAAGAAGCCGCACTGGCACCCTCCAGGGTGCTGTCAGCGATCATGTTAATTCACCGCAACGGAAACAACCCCCATCTGGATTGTACGCACGCCCCAAGAAGAATCTTCCTCCTTCACACCGCCCCAACTACGTAGTCCACGAAGTCCGAGTAAAGCGAGCGCCGCCAAAGGTTTCCTCGAAGCCTGAGTCCTTGCCCAGCGCTACCGAGACGATCCGTACGAGTCCTATGAGTATGTTCGCGGGAACGCCAGCACCTTGTCCTGACATCGACTACGCTTCTACATCTGGAGTAGCATTTTTGGCGTCTCCCTGGCCTCCTCGAATAGTTTACTTGCACGAATACTACAACCCGGCTTCGATTCGACTACCGTTTGTGTTCAATTACGGAGACTGCGGGTGCTCGGATCCATGCCGGATTGACACGTGCCGCAACGCGAACATGAATGTGGTTTGCACCGACAAGTGCTGCGTTTGAAGATAGCTTTGCGCGAACCGCCTCGTGAGTCCAACAAGGTCGCTCTCAAGCTAGAGCCTACTACGGGGAAGTACGCACTGGTTGCTAATGTCGCCCTTAAACGTGGTGAGGTGCTCGGCGAGTACCTTGGTCGGCTTCGCTATGTGTAGGCCGACAGGGCTAAGCGTCAGAGGAACGACGGCTACATGCTCACCCTTCGTACACAAACGGACGGTATGCGCTCGAGGTATATTGGCATCGATGCGCATCTTCTGGGCGGTCGCATGCGCTTCGCTAACCATGCGTGCGATGCAAACGTTGATTTTTTTTAATTCAGAAACGGAGCTCACCACACTGTGGATGCGAGGCTACCGTGAACTACGACTCGGACCTCTGGTTTATGTGCCGTTGTAAGTATACCAAGTGCATCCACGCATCGATGCAGCTCGAAGGGTACCCGTAACTGTTCTTGCTAGCGCCCGTTCCTGAGCGAGGTAAATCGAGGGGAGAAACCGGTAATTTTGGTGAACATCGGCAGATACTAGCGATTATACACCATAGTATGCATGCGAAGACGATTAAAACTTGCTCTACTGACCCCGTCGCTTTTAGCGATATGGTAACGAATACCTCTCGGCTAGACGAAGTACTACCTGTCGCCAAATTCACCCGATGGCGTGGGATCCCAATACTTTTCGGTAGACGTGTTCTTTATCTCTAAGTTTTTTTTAATCTCTTTCCGATCTATGTTGAGGTTCAGTGCACCAATGAAAATGACCCACATTCTAAATAACAGCGAGTGAGCTTGTAATGAAACGCACATCAGAGTGGTGCCAATTCAGGAACGAAGCGCTCAGAGCTCATAATATCATGATATCTCTGAAGGAAATGTACCGATATGTTCGCTGACTCGACACAATATGTACTTTCTCGAGCGATTTCTCGTCAGGCGGGTCCGCGGTGCTTGCAAGACTATATTCCACAACCTCCTTGTACGGTAGCCACACTCTAGCTTTGGTTCCCATTTGGACCTTGGACCTCCAAGTCTTCAGTTCTGTTTTCCTGGGTCTGTAGTTGAGTACCTCGGTGGCGGTATTTCGATCCACCATGGTCTGCATATTAACGAAGGTGGTTTTGCAGTGACGTCCTGCATCATCTGGACGAAGGGCGTTTGGCGGTCAAGGAGATCAGTTGCTGCGCCACAGCTCATTTTCGATTTTCATCTGTGGAGCCCACATCTTCTCACTGCCAAAAATACTCCTCGGTACGTGTAAGCTCATTACTGGATGCAAATTGAGTGTGGCTGTGCGTCAGCTATACGGTTTGATGCCTTGTGTGTACAACCGGTTCAATAGCACCAACCCCAAACCGGCGTCGGCCAAACGCACACCCAAGCAAGAGAAGCCTGCAACCTCCATAGGTTCGGCAAAGATGCCTGCAGCAACTATTTCTGTCGAAGCACGCGAGAAGCTTAGGTATTCGGGTCTAGCGGAGAGCTCGGACCGCTTGGGTGGTGGTCGCTATACGGGTTGCATCCAAGTACCGGATGTACGACGAGTTCGAAGAAGCAAGCTACAAAGCAAAAGCGGATCAAGGCCGAAAAGGCAGCCGCCGATCTTAAAATGAAACTGACCTGTGCAACGCAGAGCTCCGCCGACACTTCCTCGGAGTTAGTCAGGCTATCATGATCTTACGTGCTGACGCTGACTGGGAGGACAGGGAACGCGTGGAAGCAGCAGAAATCAAGCGCACCCCCGAACGTGAAGCCCTCGTGGTGTGACAACGCGAGGAGCGTCGAGAAGAGAGAGAAGCAGCAGAAGAACGGTGTTTGTAGAGAGGCGCGACGAAAGAGAAGCAGCCGAAGAGAGACACCGCGTCAACCGCGAGGAATCTCGCCCGCACATGCGCGAGATGATGATGATGTTATCTGCTATTCAGAATGCAAAACACCCCTCGGTGGATATCTAGTGCGCCACACGCCGAATCACGGGGAAGATGTCAACCGTTCCTACTCACACTGCCTCTTCGTTGCACATTCGGCCTCCTTAAGTTGACTTTTCCATTCATGCTCGTAGCTTTTGAAATGAAACTTATATTCTGCTACGTGCTTACCGCATTTTGGATTGTACGCTGCTGGATAAATCCACGACTGCCGTGAGATGTTGTCCAAGACAAATTTCAGATAAAAAGGCTTCGTGGAAATAAGTATGAGCGCGTCTGGTTGCTTGGGTTAGACCTACTACAAGTACAAGTACAACTTAAGCTCTCAGCCCTTCCATGTGACCATCTAGCCGCTGGCGAATCCACGAGTAAAGGTCGCACGAATTCGGCTTATACCTGCTGTATGAACCCTGTAGTTGGCGAGCAGAAAGATGTTAAGGAGCTGAATCCTACATCGGTCTTGGTCGTAGAGAGGTGGGGGCACCAGTCGATGGTACACTTTCTCCACGCTCCCTATGCCGCATTCAGCAGTCTGACGAACTGACGTTATCGTATTGTGCAGGCTGCGCGCAGAACTTCGTACTGTATGAAGGAGGCGATCAATGTCTCCGTCTTTCAGCGGTGTGAAAATCCTACCACGCATGCCAGTCGAGCATAGAAAAGCGGAGTCGCCGATGATACCGAGACTTTCTTTGGATCCGGGCATAATGTCGTGTCCAGCAGCTTCTCCCGCAGCTCGAGGCTCGTATCCGCATCGTTCCACGATCCGGGGCAATTATGTTTTGCCCAAAGTATATAACCGTCTGCTCCAAAGCATATCGTACCAGTCACGAAAACGGCATGAAGCCATCCGTTATAATAGTCATTCTGAATATTGGAATCACTCGGCTGCATTACCTTCAGTAAAACACCACTTTAGTTATCACGTACATGCCATTAACGGACTGCATACAACTCACTCTATAATTGTTGCCATCCACGTATCCGAAGATATTGCCCAGCAACGATTTGCGAGCCGCAACCTACACTACCATCCTGCGTTGATGCTCGAGCGAAGGCCAGCCAATACGTGTGGGGAAGAAGCCACGCAATGATGCGTCCAGAGCACACTCCGCCCGCGCTAATATTCGCTGGGGAGTCGCAGGAGTAACTGCAAATCTATCGCAAAGCGATTTAGCACACATCAAACCCTCGTAGTAGTGCAGCAACTTTCCCAGTACTTGACGATGATCTGTCTATTTTGGTGTCCTCCCCCCTACCCGACCAGGTTTGTGGATAGTATAACACCCAGCGAAGCGAGCAAGGAGCTCATTGAAGGCTTCCCTACATCACCACAGCAACACCCGCTTGGTTTGAATTAATATGATTCCAGATCGGTCTCCGTTATCGCACAACTGACCGCGTCAACGTGGTGACGTTGAGCAGGTTCTCATCCGTGCCGTACTTGTACAGCAGGATCCACGCAGAGAGGTGTGGCACGCCGGGACACGAAACTGTGAGACGATGTCGGACCTTGAGCTCGCGCTTTAGCTCCGCACTAACCAGTAGATCGTTCATTGTGACGACGCAGCTCCTGGAGCTCCCGGGATTGCTCACAGAGAACTGCAACGACGGCAACAATTTCGGAGGATGAGATCCTGCAACGACGGCAACAATTTTGGAGGATCTCATCATAGGATCTCATCCTCCGAAATTGTTGCCGTCGTTGCAGTTCTACGGATCCGAAGAAAGCAAATATGCGATGACATTTCCCCCTTTCCTGACTATGCTGCATTCAACTCATAATGTCCCAAATCATTGATATCGAGTGTTTACACGTGGTATGAGACAATTTCTACCGGACGCAACAACGATGCTTATGCCAGTTTTGGGGGCCGTTTTCAACTCTATCTTGGACAACGGCTTACGATAGGAGTTAAATTCCGTCTTATGACGGCCATACGACACCTGTCATATGCCATCTATATGACAGTCGTGGGCGGCGTCCACTAATCTCCTAAGTCGCGAGTTAACAGGAAATTAAAAGAGACACTGGTATAGCTTTGACCGGGGTAGAGGGGCACGAGGATCGAAGGCGAGAGCGAAAGTTTGTCGTCGTACGGAAGCAAGGTTTGCTATTAGCTGACGCCAATCGACCCCACTGAGAACAAAAGAGAGCGAACGTAGGTACCAATCGTACACCTGGTATTATTTGAAAACGCCGTAGTCGTATATAAACGAGACTTGTCTTCGAGAATGTGCTTCTTTCGCGAGGTCCAAATCACATGAATCCTGATATTATGAACTAGTAGGGATAGAATTGTAGTCATCATGATTACACGGCGTTTTCATAACGAGTCAAAGGAATGCACACGAGATCCCAAGAGATATTCGAAGTAGCTAAACTTTAATTTAAAGCAATTTTAATGCTGAGACAATTTTAGACGAAGTTATGCACACTAAAGTCACTTTATAGAATAAAGTCGCTATCATTGCAAATAAAGTGGCTTTGGAAGATGAAGTCGCCAAGATTATCTTCTTACCAGTTTACACCGGTATTTAGGTGTGAATCGGTGGACGGCAAGAGACTTGTCTCGATGAATGTTCATGGTAGCCCCGTAGCAAGCTCGGGAGCCGCATGTGTGTAGGAATACTAAAGCGAAGGGTGATACAAGCTGCAGGGGGCGGAAGGAGGTCAAGCGAAGGCGGTGAGACAAACGGACGATGGTCAACAAACGAACCAGGTGCGTATGAGCCCACGGCTGAACTGACGTTTATAGCCGTATTGCCTCAAAAAGTGTGTGTATATTGCTCTTGGTATCTAAACAGCAAGCCGATGCATTGGAGAGGGAGATAATAGCGGGACAGAAGCCAAGACTGACTCAGCAGAATCTAGCACGATGACAGGTGTGAAAAGGCATACTTATTGAGCTTAAAATAGTGACAACTAACGATACGTGACTCGTCAAACAGGTAGTAAGACCTAATTCGAGCTCTACCTCAAAGGCGAGAGAACATAAGGTTAATGGATCCAGGAATGTTAAAGACCCTTCTCGCTCGAAACGAGTCGGTGCTTCGGCAAAGCGACGAGGTAATGGTCGCTTACATGCATGAGATTGTGCGCTTGATTGATATGCAATTGTTCGTATTAGAATATGTTGTAGCGGATTTCTCAAGCAGAGTCCTATGGATCTAGCAAACGAAGGAGAGCAAGGAAAGCTGCAGTTTCGCTTACGTATATGTTCGTTAAAAGTAACGTGATTTTGTTAGGTGCAGACAAACACCAAAAATCGCAAGTCTTCCGTCGACGAGTGTCCTTCAGTTATACTGAAACGTTCAAAGTTTTCGTTGGGGAATGCAGTTGATGATTCATATGTACGCGGTGATCCGTGCCCTGGCTGCGCTAATGAATTTGGCAGAAATAAACCACGCGAACGGGATACTAAGACGGATACTGAGCGGTCCTTCATCGAAGCAGCAATATAAGGTTACCACTAAAGTCCCGCCGATGTCTCGTCTTGCATAGAACTCGTGGAAGGTTATCGACGATGCCGTTGCTGACTACGAAAAGGCCACCAACACTCACTATCGTGTTCGGTTGAGTGGGTCTGTTCTGGAGCACAATGAGTACGGCGATTTTGCTGTTTTGTTTTTCAAATTTTATCTTGTTAATTTTAAAATGTGTTTATTTAGGACTTGCTCTGACCAAATACCAGTGGAGTTGGACCTCAGCTTTAGAACATTTCGTTGTGTTAACAGCAGGTACCAAGGATCTAGAGCGAAGGGGGATCGGAAAACAACACTGGTTATACTGGTTGTAAGGCAAGGTTCACCGCCCGATTTGTGAACGTTGCGGCGAGTGTGGATGTTATCTCGAATTGGAGTATTATTCTCAAGAGCGAGTACCGCACTCATACCCACCTCAACTGTGGTGCTACACATACACGCGTCAAGGACATTCCTGTGGATGGAGAAGTTGCCCGCACTACCTCTTTGCTGGCAGATGCTAGGTCCAGCACTAACGATGTTGAGGTGTTTTTGTAGACAGCTTGGTGGACTTACCCTACGCACTCCTATTACGAAATACTAATATGTTATTTGGCTCTACGTTTACGGATTCTCTGGGTGATCTTGTACTATTCAAAAGCCCACAGCGCTGGTGACGACGACAAGGCTCAGTTAGTGAGTTGAAGCTGACAGCTAGCTACCTTTCTGAAAACCGAAAAAATAAAAATAAAAATGTGAGAAGTGCTAACGACGCTGAATGCTAAAACAAATAGGATCATGTGCTCAATAATGACAGTCTTAAGCGAATTAGGGAGCTCTAGCACTAAAACAAATATCGACTCTATCTATCGGACGCGTATATGAGGGGCTATTCCAGGTACCAGCGGCGCATTGATTAACTGTGGCGGCTTCTTAACAGGACGACCATACTCTCTTAAGTAAGTGCCCCCGGTTACCTTAACTAGCTGTGGCGACTTTAACTTGATTGGACGACTTTAACAGGACCATACTCTCGTTTAGTCAAGTGGCTCTAGCGACTTTAACTAGCTGTGGCGGCTTAGCAGCGCCAACTTTAGCTGACCTTGACAGGATTTGTATGCTAACTGGAATTCACCGGTATAAAACGTTTGAAGTCGGAATAGAGTTAAAGCCTCTCAAAAAAGCAAAAGTGTCTCAGTTTAAAGTCGCTTTAACGGAATTCAGAGATATTATTCAGAAAGACGGACAAATCGTCTCCAATAAGTCTCCATAAAACAGAATCTGGTGCGCAAAAAAGGTACCGCTCTGTCTCCACGATTGTGCACTCTTGAAAGTACAATTCAACGCTTTCGGGACAATTGCTGTAGAAACCAAAAGCAAGAACGCGTCGGTCGCAGCTGAAAACTTAAATGAAGTTGAAGATCCGCGTATGTAGGTAACTATTTTGCACTTCGCTGTCTACTCGTCTGGATGCCAACCGCTTCGAACGTGACCTGCGCGTGCCGATGACAGGAATAGTGCGACCTCATTGACAGATCATTTGGTATCCTGAATTGTGATTGGTCGCCAACTTCGGTTGGGTCGATCGCGGGATCTAGGAGGAAAATAGTGACATATGGCGTGTGCATTGCATACGAGTGTGTCCGTCCCACCCAGGTGCGTCCGTTCCAGTTTACGGTTTGTATGCATATTTGTATACAGGTGATTCAGTCTCTCCCAAGCGTGTCCGTCCCACTTAAGTGTGTCCGTCCAAGAATACAATCTGTGTACGCGGACCCAACGACTGGGTAGGAGGGCACTACGAGCTGCATGTAGGAGGGACGAAGAGAACTAAGACTTCTAACTCAATCAGTTTTACTTCCATATTTCCAATCATCGACTCACATCGACTACAAGCCTCGTTCGCATTGTCCTCCACTCTCAATTGTAGCAGGATCAGTCTCCAATCTTTCAGGGAACGAATCGTACGAATCAACGTCTCCCGTGAGATCACCTCACGATAATGCATAGAGTGTAGTCTCGTAAAACTAGTGTCGAATCCATAACCCGCTGCCGGATGTCTCGCTTTGTAAAGAAGAAAAACAGCAGGCCACAGTATTAAAGCAAAATTTACTGGTGGTGCTAGGGTTTTCAATCGTACTGGATCTTGGCAAATACCACGCTCACCGACAATGGCGCGAGCCACAGCACCCAAGTCGCAATAAAGAGGCATCAATTGTCGAATTCGAATGAGCAATTTAAAATATCCGGTACTACCAGTTAAAAAATGTCTCATGAATTCTGAAGCCCATGAGCACGATCCTGAAAAACAATCTTGCAAGCTCCAGCTAGACGGGATTTCCGCTTGATCCCGAGGCAGAGAATGAGCGCTTAGCCAAGCATTAGCGTGCATTAAAGGGGGTTGGTAGGTAACGGAGCCGATTTGGCTCTCGAGCTCGAGCTGTGGCAACTCCGACAAAACAAATTACAAAAGAGTATGTTATGTTCACCTTGTGACACATCTGTGCTTTGACGTACAAACGCGAACTTAACACAGGTACTGCATTATAATTATTGCGAGCTTAATGAAACCAATGCTGAAATAATTTGCTAAACTTCAAAATCCATTACATGTGTACTGGATAAAAAAGTCATCCACAACTGTCGCTTTGTAAATATAATATTTCATGGATGCGAATTTTCACAATCCACTGCGGCCGCAGAAATTTCTGTCATCGGGTACTCAACAGCCTTGACGTTAACTTCACGGTGAGCGTCATGTAATGTACAGGGCTGCTCAAATTTAAATTAGTAGAGCAATACACAGAGATTATGACATTTAATTATTCATATCAAGCTATTTAAGATTTTGAAATTGTTTTAGAATTAAAATATGGTTATAAAGGCAAAATTGAAGTGCTTTAAGGCGTCGATCCTATCACCAGAAGGTCAATATTGCACAGCGTCGCGCATAATTAATCCAATTTGTCCTTTTCGAACCGAATAGCTCCTTAAAGATAAATATCCCACATGGGTTAACCCTATGCCCCAACAAAAAAATGGGTTCCAATGGATTATAATAACTGAATAATTAAATCTGAGCAAATATTAATCAACATTTTAATTTTCGAAGCTCTGGTACTGTGTATTAGAGTTTTCAGTTAGGTTTGAGAAGACAGGGCACAGGTGCAACGGCTGCGCTGATTGTTGAACGTGGAGATAAAAAAAACGTACTGATTTATTGATTGATTGATTTGTATACTAATTCTGGCTGGGGTTTTGCTCGTTTTGTTAGCATCAAAGAAAAATAATAACAGCGAGATCTTGCTAATAAGCAAGAGACTCTGATTAATGAGCTCTGTAAGCGTTTTAAGTCATTGAGGCATTCACTTTGTTCGTGTGGCTAGCCGGCTATTTTTGTGATATTATCACAAATAAGAACCGAAATGTTCAATATTTGTTTTTGCAACATCAGCTACTTCCGAGAAATTGTCAGGCGGTGTCCAAAAAAAATAGTAGATCAAATCTTTGTAAGAAACATATTTCTGTGTTCATGCTGCTCCAGCTTCCTCTGGAGATCGCTTTTTGCAGCCGACCTGCTCTCTCCATGCGATTTCACACTTCCAATTTTCATGACGTGAGCTAAATTTCTGTTCGTGGCGTGTTTTAAAGCCGCAGATGTAGTCGTTGCCAAGATAATAAAAACAAAGCGTATATTCCGTTGAAGTGACGCACCGTCAGAGACGCTGCGTCACGCACTGTGTCGGCCGCCATGTCCACCGATAGTATTTGTTTTAGCTTATAACGTTAGTTTGGGCTCTGAGCATAAAGGATTATCGTAGTTTTGGGTCAGAATGACTCGCCTCCTAGAACGCTGGAGAATATGCACTCTGTTTGCGTTTCAAACGCGCAAAAGGTGTTCTGAATGATATCGATTTTGATTTGTCGTAAATCAACCACGAGCGCTTGATTTGGCTTGTCGTGGCATGATTTATTAGCCACATTAACTAGATCGATATATCCCTTTTTATATCTTCGATAAATAGAACAACCTCATGGGATAAACTACCGTTATGTGGTGATTTTAATCCTTAATCGCCGAATTCAGTCATGTCCTTTTTTTCAAAGCACATGCAATTTCAATAGTGCCGCAGTACAGACGTACAGTCCGTGCAGTCCGCGGAAGAAGCATTCGTGCACAGCGTGCCTCCGTTTTTAAATATAGTTTAAAACAGTGTTGAAGCGAATGTTTTTCCTCATGATGAATTTGGACTTTAACGACCGCAGCTAGATCAAACGTGTACGAGGCCTGACGTCTGCGTGACTTACTGAGCGAAGCAACGAGTACTTCCTCGGTATAGATGTGATCATTGGCTTAATCACGTCGAGGGTCCACAACAGGAGGCTCGTCAATACCATTGGCTCTGTTGTAGAATGATCTATACTGCTCTTTGACCAACTCCATCTCCGAAGTGGCAGACGCCAAATTGTTTTTCGGGACCTAGAACACCTTGATAAGAATACTCACTGAGTCAAATGCTTTTTTAATCCATCGGTTAAATTGCGCAGTCTGGAACTTGCGTACCCTGAGCGCCGATTGGTCCGACAAATCCATGGCTTTCGAAATCTGAATGGCAAATTTTACCTCGCCACCAAAACCGTTTTGCGGCGCCCTGAACAAATCAGTTTTGTGTTGCAGATTTTTTTCATTGAATAGCTTGATGTATATGTCCAGTGTCTCCAGTGTACGACTTACCGCAAATCGTCGCATGTCACTGTCAGCGAACTTCAGTATCGCAAAGACGTCTTTGGCAGGCTTTTCGCTGTTCAACCAGCCGTGAAACTGCACAGTCTGCAGCTTTGTGGCAATATCCTTGGACCTGGTGTCCAGTTTCGCAGTCACAAGACCTTTGGCAACAGCATCCTCGCCATTTTTTGTTGTGAGGGTCTCGAGCACTGACACTTTTTTTATCTGGGTATCTCTTGTTCAGCGTTGTGCCAATTTACATTGAATAATTGATTGAGATTTGCTTGGACGCCACAATTATAATTGCCCAATGTCGACATTGTATTGCTCCCAACAGCCTCACTACTCCTGCCATCGCCTACAACGCCATGTCTACCACAAGCTCCGATTAGCCTTTAAAAACACTAGCAATTCCAGTGTCGCCGGCCTCCTCGCTCGCCGCTGATCAGTGAGAAAGAGCTTCGACTGGGAGAAAAGTCTCTCACAAATGTTGGATGTAAGTGGAATGAAGTTGGTGTCAATGTACGTCTCCTTGGGCCCTGTCAGGCGGCGGCGCTTCAAGGCCTGCTGCGCAAAAGAGATGTTGTCTTCGTCATACTGCTCTCCTTTTCGTCATTTGATGCTCGGTCGTTAGTTATGGGAGAAAAAAAGTCGAGCGGAGGCTACCATCTCAGCAGCAGTCAGTTTCCGGCCCGTCTGAAGCCTGACGACAGCCCGTTCAAATACTGCGCTATTGACAATCGAAGCGTTTGCACTCAAGAACCTTTTCATTGACGGAAAGCTCTCAATTGTGTGTTCGCAAAGCTCGCGCGCATCGAGCATAGTAAGTGTCTCGCTCTGCAGCTCCACCGTCACACTGTCCAGCTTTCGAAGATCCTTAAGCAGTTCTGATACCTCCATGGCTTCAGCTGCTGATAGAATCAGCTTGTTGACACCGCATTTTACAGCGTTTTTCGTACTTAGCTGCAGGAGAGCTGGGATCAGTTTATCACATCGGTTCAGCATCTTCATTGCGCTGCTCCAACGCGTCTCGTTCTTAATATTTGGGTGTACACCAGTCACTGACGCCAAGCACGCACGTCCTTTTACTGTTGACAACTTCAACATGATTTGTTGGCCTTGTTGATCAAGTATTTGTAACCCTCTAGAAACATTTGAACAGCTAGGTTGTACCTATGACTAGCACAGCCGACAAACGAAATGCCACCGTTATCTCCGAGGTACTGGTTCACCGAGCAATTATCCCCGATAAACAACACGCTAGCCCAGGGACGCGAAAATTCACAGAGCGTGTCAGCCAAGAAGGCACTGATACGTTGTGCACTTAGATCACTCTCATCTTCCAGGGGGGACAGGGAGCAGAACTCGGCCTTCAGGTAAAGGGTCCGTTGTAGTAAAAACAGCGAAAATCCCAACGTAGTGGACACCAACCGTAGTCCAGCCGTCAAAAACGAGGCCAAAGGAGTATGGGAGATGCTTCCGGATATACTCTTCCACCGTCTTCATGACCGCAAACACGTGAATCTTCAGTGTACGCCATGATACGCGTGGCAGCATAGTACATGCACGCGTGTGAAGGTGTTCACAAAACCGGATAGGTAGAAACTTCATGACTATCCAGTTGGCCCACTTGTTTAGCGAATCGTTCTTGTAAACGCTGAGGAACGCAGTTTATTCGGCTGGAGTGTTCCGTTCGCATTAGTGAGACCTTCGTAGCCCTTGTGTGCCGCCTTCAGGTGCTGTATCAGGCTGGAATAGCCCGACTTGATATCTTGCTGGTAAACTTTGCCACAGATACAGTGGTGGTATCCACCGTCGACTGTATCAGGCTGGAACCAGGCTTGGTAGATGATCCGGCTAGGCAGCGCCATGGCTTAGAGCTGGGCGAGCTAACCGAGAGTGAATTCGGGAGCCGTACGCTGCGTTATGATTCAGGTCTGACGTCCATCATTGCTTTTGCGGTGACCGGTTAGTGAACCGAGGTGGACTGGGGCTCGCACAGCCCAACTCGTTGCAGCCACCAATACAATTTTCACATCGAGGTGCAAGAAAAAATTGTCATTGGGATGGACAAATGTTTCAATGAAATTATTGCATTTAAAATTGGCACAACGCTGCTCTTGTTGATCATGTCGACGTAGTTGCTCAATACCTTCAGTTTTGGACTAGAAAGAGCCTGATCCACGCCTTTGTCCAGCTTCAGTTTTGCGAACGCATCAACAGCAGTTCTTTCTTTGTCAGCCAAACCCTCAGCTTCAAGGCTTCGGCGCCTGACTTGATGGGAGAAATATTCTTGTCCAATCTGCTAGTGACCCTCCCTTCGCCCTTCGTTTCTGTTGTCGCTGGAATTTTTAACAGCCTTTTCGAGTTCACCGCCGCCGAGGCTGTGACAGAGACCAGTAGAACAACTACACTTAGTAGCCCAATCCAGTGACGCATTATATTCGCCTTAAAGATTCAATTGTCTCTCATAAGGAAATGCTCAAACTGAAGAGCTGAACGATGGCCAACGATATTTAACCATCACTTAAAAACGACGGAAAAGATTACGGTACGTTCTCGAACAGCTGTTGAGCCCAAGAATGACCTAACAAATGTCTTGTTCCTGAGCTGGCATCGGGGCTGGCGATGTTTATTTTTCTAAAACATAATGCCTCGGTACTTAGCCGAATTTTCCACCTATCCTGTGCACAGTGCACTGGCCGCGTAGGAAACTCTAGAAGCGAATGTCATAACCGCAAAGTAGCAATCTTAGCGAGCATCTGGGATTGTCGTAGAAACGTAGGCGGTATCTTGGACTTTTTATCGCTGGGGAAATAGCGGAGAAAACGTCTACATTGCCAAAATGTTGACTCACTGAAAACTATTTTGCTTAATGAGTATAAGACTGTGTGTTATATGGGTCATGTCTGACCCCGAGTCATTTCAGTAAAATCTGTCTTACCTGATATGACCCGTGGACGACTCCTCTATCAGGTATGGCAGCATATCATGTTACTCAGGTCGTTTTCAGTAACCAGGTCATTGCTAGAGTTAGAAAGCCTGTTTAAGACGCCAATATCCACGTAAATGAGCTACGGGAGGACGCCCGCCGGCTTAGAGAAGCATACAATGCAAATGTACTTCGCTGTGCGTTACCAGGTCTAACGGGAAGGCACACATGCATATCATACTGAAACTGTCTAAATGGATTTAAGTAAGTAAGTAAGTCTCTCCTGGACTCATAGTACTATAATACTCAGCCCCTATAATTAGTTACTACTGGTATTAACCTCTGGCCAGGTAAAACATGGCTCGTTATCAAGGTCCGTACTGTGCTCAATTTATTTCTAATTTGAGCACGACCACTTCGACATGTAAACTGGACGAGCATTACTAAAGTATATAATTGCTTTCTCTACGTGGATTTAATTTTTTAAATTGGCCGACAGAAGCCCGATCTTGCACCCTAGAGTATTTCTGACAAGTTGGTAGTACTGTCAGCTAAAAACATGTGGGATCCGTAAAAATAATCACTTGAAAAATTAGTGCAATTTTTTTAATGCATTTATAATTTTACCGTGCTGACCATTGACCAATTCGAGATCAGTTCGATTTTGAATTGACAAAATGACAATGGTGGACATGATCGTAGCTGCTCTGACCACCAGCAGTTCCAAAAGACATGCTAGCGACTCTTAGCTGCTCACTTTACGTTTTGCACTTTCTCTACTTGCTCTTAAGCTGCCTCCAGCCTCTACTGCCCGCCATGCCGCTCTCAAACCAAGACATCTGCGCCATTCTGTTTCAAAAAGAAACCCCGTGAAAATTTGTCTGCAATAGCTACAGCCGTACCTACCGCAGCGCTCAAAATTTTACCACCGTTTCCACTCAAGCTACGAAACAGAGACGCAAAATGAGCTCCGTGGGACGAATGCACTTCACCTACACATTGTGGATGCGCGAACGAACGACATTTTCCGGTGGGTTGTTTTGGCTGTCATGGAACGCCTTCCCTTTAGCTTTTGCGAGCGTCAGGTCGTGCGTCAGAGCACAAAGATGACCGACATTAGTGCGATAACGCTGACTCGCTACATCATGTTGTTGCACCAGCATGTAGACGGCCGCATTATTAAGGTGCTGCCACTCACGTCTGGCATCGTCCTTGACGGGTGGACGTGTGGAGGTCGTCACTACGTGGCTATCTGTGCTGTCTTCGACGACAGTTGCTCCAGCAAACCCATTGCATCGACAAGTTGGACTGTCCATCGCGCTGTTTCCTACTTCTTCGACCTAACTTCCGACACGTTGTGTCGGCTCCAACGTCCGTGGGGCTCTGTGCTATTTATGGTTGGCGATAACTGCAGCGTTAATCAGTACATCGGATGTCGGGTTGGCGCCGTTCCTCTGATTGGCTGCGCCAGTCACGCTTCAGCCTAGCGATGAACTACCAAACGAGCCCCTTCTGACTCGTGTTCAGGCACTGATGAAACGGCTTACTAGTATTAAGTGCCGCGCGATGCTGCGAAAGCTAATCCATCTGGCTTCGGTGATGAGAAACGTCACTCGATGGTCGAGCGTTTGTGCTATGGTCAAGCGCTACACGGAGCTAATGCCATTCTTACTAAAAACGGATCATGGCTCTGTCGCTGACTATGGCCTCGAGAGCTACCTTTTAAGCCGGCGCGAGAGCGAGTGAGTAACTTAACTGTGTGGCGACTTAGAGAAGCTAAATGGCGTCACACAAACTTTGCAGAAGTCGACACTGACTCTCTCCGGTGTTCGCTGGCGGATCGACTATATGTGAGCGGAGTACCCGCAACTGGACGACCGCTTGGGAACGGCTGCTACCATTATCAACAAGCAGCCACTGGAGTCAGGCATCGTCAAGACGCAACACCACGAGGCACTTAATGCTGCCGAGCGTTCGGCGTGTGCGATGCTCAGGCTAGCTGATGACGATCACGGTCAAGCCGAAACGCCTGAGAAACGACCCTCGATTGCTCGCAGCGCGTTCAAGAGACGCAAGTCAAATTAGCGCCAACGGTACATGAACGTCGGTTTTGTTCCTCCAAACGTCAAATGATTGCAAGCGGTTTTTCTCTGCTACGAAGTTGGTTCTGACAGACCTACGCAAGAGCATGGAACCAGAGCGGCTAGAGGCGGTGATGTCGCTGTCAATAAAAAGGGAGCTCTGGGACGTGTACGCTGTCGAAACCGTTAGCCACCGGCTCTGTCAGAATGATCGCGATTATTCAGTAATTAATTGCTTGCAGATTCTCACAACTATCAACCTGATAATTCAATTTTACGGAGTCCTGGACTCGCTATTAATAGCTCGGCTGTTATTTCTAATATCCCTTAAAACATTGCTTTTGAGTCCATTAAAACGTAACATAAGCCTTTTTAAGTAGAGTCTTCATTTTTCTCAATCTGGAGAAAATGGACAAAATGTATTTCTAGGCGCGAGTAGCGACACAGGAGCGCCGGCATTTAAAACCGGAAAAGTGGTTACAGAACGAAACTGGTCCAGACAAGCGAAAAATAATCGTCCAAGCGCATTGGAGAACCAAGCTCAAATCGCAGTAAAACCCTTTTCAAACAGTCCTAGTGACCGTTGAGCGGTCGGAAACCCTATCTGCTTCTTCTTAGTTTCTAGCTCGTAAAAGACAAAAATAAATTTGACTAAGCCCAGCCAGCTCCGAGGTATTTGCTTTTTTTTTAATTGACCATAACTTTTAAAGTACATGCCGTAACGTACGGACGCGATGGTGTGCATAACGCCTTTTTAGGCTAAATACCAAACAATCATTTCGTTTCGAATGGACTCAAAATGAGCTATCGTTTCTAGAATTATGTTTTTCACAAAACTTTAGAAAAATATTATGTCTAAGATGATCGTTACTTGCCACTCTACCACATGAATGACCTTTCAATAAAATTTACTTAAAAAATATGAGCACGTGATTCCATGTCGATACCTACTACGGAAGTTAACTACCAGTCGGTAAGACTTTGATTTTGACCACAGTTAATGATCACATTAAATGTGGTCAAACTTAGTTTTTATTTATTCTGACCACATTTAATGTGGTAAAAAATCAAAGGTTTACCGACTGGTATGCGATGCTTGACAAAAGAGTTATTGTGCTTTGCAGAAAGAATGTCCCTCCGTTTTACGGCGTAGATCGAGCTGTTCGGCGCATATAACCATGCATAAAAATGAGATAGGAAGAGGCAGGCATCGATTTATTTAGTCTGTAATCGAATTACCATTTCAAAACGGCAAAAATGGTCGATTTACTGGATATCGGTGTGGACTAAATGGTAGATCCATCGATTTGGCTGGTTCTACCAGCTTGATCGATTTGTACTTTTTATTGACCTCGATTTATTAAAACAGTATCTGTTTATTTTTAAAATTGACGAAGTGAAAAGGACACTGAAATGTAAAATAAAAAGTAACTTCTTTTTTTCTAGCATCGCATTTTACCGAGCTTCAAGTTAGAGACTTCATGTATTGCCAAAGGATTATTCAAAGGCTCTCCCTACGTTCACCAACTATTGGGTAGAAAAAAGCTTGTTTTCCGAATTTATCGTACGAACGAGAGACCGGTATGAGCCGGTATGAGAAGAGTATTTGTGAAAAATATTTAAAAGCCTATGTATGGCACACAAGTTTCGGACTCTGTGAAATCGCATTGCTGCATTCGTTGCTGGGACCTGCTTTCCGTCAGTGCCTCGACGACCGTGTCGTCTGCGAGGCGGCGCAGCAGCATGTGGCACTCGACATGCAACAACCATACCATAATGACGACGGTATGCGCTACATGTATTGTATGCCTTTTAGTTATCGAAAATATCGAGCCATATCGTCTCGAACATTTTGTACCTGCACTCTTCAATATCCTTCTCTGGTATTTGCTCAGGTGTCAGTGCACGCAAGTCTTCCTGTTGCTTCGTGTTCATTGCGACCTTTAGGTAGGTTTCAAACCACTTTACAATGAGAACACCGCAGTTGTATCCATCTTTCTGCAGCCATGAAGACGAGTATTTGAACCTAAACTTGAACGCAGGATCGATCAGCGGGACCACGTAACTCTTCATGATCCTTTCAACTTCGTCGATATAGTCAAGTTTTTGTTTCGGATCATAGATCCAGATCGAGCAGCTTCGGAAGTCGACAATTGCGGCACACCAATGTGGCACGTCCACCGAAATGTTTACGGGGAAAAAAAACGATGCGTCCATTGTCACCTTTGTTAGTATGTGCTTGTCCATGTCAATTAATCTTTTTCGATCGACCTCCAATTCAAAACCGAGAAAAACGGAGTCCACAACCAATACTTCAGTAACCCCACCTCTGTTTTTACCAATCGGTTGTGCTTGTTTGACCGCGTGTAGTGCCGCAACAAATATACACCCGTCGCACAGCCAGTTTTCACCCGCAAACCTAGTTAGATCTTGAAACTGAACAATTGTTTCTGCGATCCGAGACTTGAATGCGGAATACATATTCAAAGTAGGCAGCGTGGAGAGAATGCTCTGTTGCACACCACTTTCCGGCTTTGATTGAACCCACTTGATCAAGTCTCGCGTGCTTTTGATTCTCTTCGAGAGAGTATGCCAATCCTTCATAGTATTCACGTCTTGTAGTGAAAAGACCCCCACGCCCAAAATATGCACTCCAATTTCGCCTAGTGTGGGTGTCTTCTTGCTGGCAGTCTGTTCTCGAAACAGTGCATTTTTTGCTGCTGCTACTGATTTGTCCACCAGAACTTCCGGGATGACATACCGAATGTTGATTTCAACTTGCAGCTCTTCTCCACGTCTTTTCAAGCGTGCCTTTGGCCGTTTATATATGGCCCCTCCAAACATCGGGCGAATAGCCGAAAAGACTGGGCGAGAGACAACTTTTTTTGGTCAACATGTTCACGAAGCGTTGTAAGTGTTATGTCGCCAACAGTTGTCAACTGCTTCGAAAGGGTCTTGGTTTCTTGAAGCTCTTTGCGCGCCTTGGCATTTTTTGTTGCTTTCTTCTCCTTTGGTCGTCCTGCAGGGTTGCTGGCTGGATTGAGTAGAATGATCGGGGTTTTAACTGCACCAGTATTCTCAGAAGCCATATCAAGCCGTCTTCGCGTTGTACGCGTTGTATCGCTGACTGAGTTCGTGGCAATATCACCAATCCCAAGCGAACTGGATGCACATTCACCATTGCCATTAACTTGCGGGACTATCACTTTGGAACCAGGCGTACCGGCATCCACTGAATTAGCGATTATTTCGCCAATATCATCACAATTTGCGACAACCACACTTGATTTGGTGATTTCTTCACTAACATCAGGAGAGCTGGTGACTTCTTCACTAACATCAGGAGAGTTGGTGACTTCTTCACTAACAAGAGGAGAGTTGGTGACTTGCTCACCAATTTGAGGAGAGTTAATGACTCGCTCACCAACGGTCAGGGTCATCGTGGTTTCTGAGAGGTCAGGGACAGCACCATCGAGCCTGGCAAGCGATTCCACTTTCGTTAGGTAGTTTATCCACTTGTGGAAGCTCCGCGATCCTTTATCAGAGATAGTTTCTGCTATTTTCTGGCAAACTGCAATCCCAGCGCGATACTTTTCGTTGTGATTTAGGACACGAGTAGACGGAGCTTCGACATCTTTCACAGTAAAATTTGGCACAGTATCTTCAGCTTCGTCATTATCGTCTTCTTCTTCAGCAATTTGCAATGTACGATAAAAACTGCAGCTGCACTGATTTTTCTCCACACTGACAGCATACGTGACATTTGACTCTACACGGGTCAAGCTTACGAACGACGGCCTTAATTTGTCGTTGGAGGTGTCGTATGTTAGCTGTCCACTAAGCTTGTATTCATCCTCTACCAAATCACAAGCGTGACGGGTAGCAAGCTTCGCCAACACGCTCATTTCCTCGTCGTAGTGAAGGTTGTAACGGCAACCAACGCGGTTCACTTTCGTCCAGCACCCATCTTCCGCGGCTTGTTGCAAGAAAAGTAAGTGGTCTATGCATTCGTCCATTGCCATGTGCCAATTTAAAATGCCCTTAGCGGCACCCCAGCTTGCCTCTAGACGGTTGTTTGTGTTATTGTCGAGATGAGTAATATTACCACGCTTAAACATGCACCACAAATCCTTGCAGTTCCACCAATTCTCTTCGAGGTAATCCATGAAAGCTAGCCTCGTTGCACACAACTCCTTCAACGCATAGAGATAGTGATCAAAGGACTCTTCAGTCTCAGCACGCACCATCAGCGTCACCAAATTTTTCACGTGAGTCCTCTCAAAGTTCGTAAATCCATAGTTCTTCTTGCTCACCTCTCGTTTAAGGTAGTCGATGACGTGAAAATGACACAAAATCACAACAGCGTCCGGAAACGCATCCTTCAACAATGCGAGTTCAGTGAAATCCTTGTCAATGATTATCACTCTGACCTTCTTCCAAGCGGGATTGTTTTCCTTGAATGCAGACACAGCACTTTGCATGTTGGACCTGCTCTCTCCATCGATAATGGCGTGTTGGGCAAATGCACCACATCCAAACTTGTCGGTGACCATAAAGCTAAATAATCGATATCTATATGCGCACATAACATAAAAATTGGTGATTAGTCAACCAACAATCCACGAGTTTGTGATCGCAAAACCAATTATGCGTACCGATTGATGTTTGTACCGTATGTAGCGTCGATACACACTGCCTCTGGAAACTTGCGAGTCATTCGCCTCATGAAAGCCGTTTGAAAGGTGATGCATGATGTCAGACCTGTTTGTTGGTCTCTGAACACGTTGACAGCGTTTCCAGGACCTTCACTGAAGTCTTTAAGTAGCTGCGAGACGCGCACGTTATCGTCCTGCGATGTGTAGGTTTCTCTCCGCATCTTCGCTATAAGGTTCTCCACGTCTTTAGGCAAGATAGGTTTCCCAGAAACCTCCTTAAGATACCGCAATATCTTCTTCTTTTTCGACCCGCCTGCATAGTACGTTTAGACACACGCTCAGGTCTGTAAGCAAGATCAACACTGTACCTTGTACGAGAGTTTTCACAACGCCTTTCGTGGCGGGGGAGTTGACTCGTCGAGCTTCTGAATACGAATAGTACACGGCAGGGCCGACGGCGTGGTTGTGGCTTGCGTAAATTTTCGAAACGCGAACTTGGAACAGTCCATCCTTCCCCTTCACCAAGTTGGCGCTCAGTTTAGCCTGGCACTGGATTGCCCGGATAATGTGGTTAGTCCGCTTTCCTTGGCCTCTTGGCTTGAACTGCCAGCCGTGTGTGCAAATGAAATACACCGCATAATTGCCGAGGGATACGTCCCATAGCTCAGCAGTAGATTCTCGTCTCGCAGCCTGCTTGGTGCGAGCTTTGTTGCGGTCTTTGACTGAAACGGTGGAGCGAATCTTGTATAATTGGTGTGTCTCCTGCTGATAGCTGAAGGAAGCATAGCGATACATTAGTGCACACCGTTCATTAATTCAACAATGCACAACTTCATGTTTACCTATCAAAGGCATCTTGAAATGCTTCCCAACACGAAAATACGCCTTGGAATTGGCGGAACTCCTGCATGGGCTCCGTAGCCTCCTCCTTCTCCTCCTCCTTCTCCTCCTCGCGCTTTCTCTTCTTGGGCGTCGCAGCAGACATCGTAGCGATAGAAGGAGGTGAGCTTTAATGGAGCGCGGCGAACCGGGGGGGGTGTGGGGCGAATGAAGCCAGGTCCTTCTAGCCGCTCGATTTTTTTAAAAATCTGAATTCAGAACTGAACCGCTAATACCGAAGCCGTCGGTATCCCAGTTTGTAGTTTTCCCTGCCTTTTTCTACCCAATAGTTGGTGAACGTAGGCACTTCCTTATTCAAAAGCAAGTCGACCAGCTGTCAAGTCTAGTGTAATTGTGAAAAATTTCCATATATTTCCAAAATTAAAATATCCGCTCTGCCCCACCAGCTAGTTCATCTGCTTAAAATGCTATCATTAAGATCCATCAACGAGATGTCAGCAGCCATCAATTTCAGCTTCACTTCTTACGAAATGACGTCTCTAATATACCGTTAGAACAAACCAGTTCTTGTCCCCGAAAAATCCGAGTCCGTAAATGGACACGTCCCAGGCTCCCACAATGCGCAGCAGCAAAAAAAACAGATTCGAGACACAACTTTCGGCACGATGAGACTACCGAGACTCTCGTTGATATCCTCCATACTTCTGCTCGCACAAGTCCACCACAGCTTGGCTGCTCGAACGAAAAGACCGGACAACCAGTTAACAACGCAGTCGGGTCTTAAAATGTGGGTGGACCCGACACCCCACAAGAGCGTTATACTTGGAAAACGTCACGCGGCGATACCTGGGATTTGGTGATGAGTGACGAGTTCAATACTCCCGGGAGGTCCTTTCGACCAGGAGACGATCACTTGTGGACGTCCATCGAGAAACCGGACGGTGTGAACGACGCAATGGAAGTCTATGCACACAACAAGACAACGACAGTGTGTGACGAGGTCCACGACGTTTGTAGCTTCCAGATTGAGCTGGAAGACTCCGTTCTTCAGCTCCAAGTCTGGAATAGCTATCTCCAAACGCCAGGCTTTGAGAACGTCACCTTTGTAAGTTCCATCGCCCTGAACTGTGTGAAAGTTAAAAACATCTAACCAAATGTTTCTTTTGGTATGTCAGTTCTATCGCGGAGGTATGGTGCAGTCGTGGAACAAGTTTTGCATCCAAGGAGGTATGGTCGAAGTTCGTGCTCAACTCCCAGGAGCTCTTTCTGAGGAGTCTGGAAACCCAGACATTCGTCTGGACGAGAGCGCTCGAGTTCGATCTCTGCGCTATTACCCGACATGGCCTGGGATCTGGATGATGGGGAATCTCGGTCGTGCGATCTTCAGCGGATCAACGAACCGGATGTGGCCATTTTCCTACGATGCCTGCGACCCGGATACATTCACGCCAGCCAACCAGCGTATTAACGCATGCGAGTCGCATCCAGGCTCTGGACTTAACCCTCACCAAGGACGTGGGGCGCCCGAGATCGATATCGTCGAAGGTGGAGGCACCACCATCTCGGCGTCGATCCAAGTGGGGCCAGGCATGCCGCCGGACTTCCGCGTTATCCCACCGGAGGACGAGAACAAGCTCTGCATCTACTCCAGCTCGTGCGAAACACCAGGTAGCAACGTCCCAGGCATCCCCGAGAGCGTGTATCTAAGTGCACGTGGCCACCCATCGTGGTATCAGAACATGCGCTACGCTGCAAACAATTTCTGCCTACAAAACGTGAGCGAGACGCAGCGCTACACCACCGTGCAAGCCGCACTGAGTGCCGGTATCGAAGACAACGTATGCTCCGTCACCACGTGTCCAGCCTCCCTCGATATCAGCTCGGATCTCGACTATATCCATGTTGAAGGTGACGATCGCTGGGGGATCAACTCGAACGGCACGTGCTTCTCGGCCATGAACTCGTACATGGGCGAATTCATCTGTAGTGCTGGCAACTCCGACCCGAGCTGCCACCCTCGTGACGACGCGCCAGTGTTGCCCCAAGACGACTCGAGTTTCGCCTTTCAAATGGACGCCTTGTCTGCGAACTGGCCCGTGCACATGGCAGCATACACTGACTGGGTGCAGTACCAAGTCGAGTGGGTGTCGGGTCCACATGGCTGCGTGCGTTGGATGCTGTCAGGTGAGCCACTGTACGAGATTCCAGCCAAGACGATCACGGAGCCTCCGCAAGGAGCGAGCGTCAAGAACCCGAGCAAGATCATGATCGAGGAGCCCATGTATCTCATCTTCAATGTAGCCATGTCGAGTAAGTGGGGAGCGCAGCCACCCAACCCCAAGAATGTCTGTCGTGGCGACGGACTGGACCCCGTCGCGAACGCCATTTGCGACGCCTTCCCCATGTACCTGAAGCTCGACTACATTCGCGTGTACCAAGATCTGTCCCCTGGCTCACTCATGAGTGTAGGCTGCGATCCATCGACACACCCGACGCGTCGGTGGATCCTGGACCACCTCGACGAGTACGAAGATGAAGAGAATAAACTTGTGGAGGTGCGCGGCAAGGCCTTCTGTCGTACGGACGCGGACTGCACTGTCCAAACCGCTCACCGACGAGCCCACGGGCCGAGATCGACGTTTGTCCGGACAGGGAGATGCCTCAACCGGCGCTGTGAGTGTGTGAGTAAGTCGTGGGCCGGGCCACGGTGCATTGTGCCCACGACGTCCAGCGGCGTGTCGTTTGGCCCTCCCCTCGTTCTGGCGGCGTGTATGGGCGCGCTGTTGTTCGTGCTCGGGGTCGCTTCGAGTGTTGCCATTTGCTTCGCGCGCAAGAAAGACGCGGAAGCTGTGCAGACGGAGCGGAAGGTGAAGCAGCAGCAGCGACAGCAGTACGAACGCATGCGACGCCAGTCGAGTCAACATCTCCAGAGCGCTTGGTCGTCCGAGATAAGTCTCTAGCCATGTAAAGAAACTCAAGAGATGGTGCAATTGGGCTGTTTGGACGACTGAAAAGATACCAGTTGCATGTGTTTCCCTTCTGTTGGTCGAGTGCACATAGTCAGCTGGACATTTACCCACGAGAGCGGTCGTGCTGAGTCCTCGAATGTTGTCGCTGTCTTCACTGAAGCTCGCAGTCTTTGGCGTGGTAGTTGTCCACCACGAGCCAGTAGCTTCACGTCGTCCTGTAGTAATTTACCATTCCAGACGCGAAAGTCGTCGAGGATACCGTGGAAGCCATACCAACCCACGTAGGAAGGGCGAGGGACGTGCAGACTACCAGCTGTGATGCATCCCGTGCCGATCTGCTCATGAGTCAAGTATCCCCACTCGTTGTGAAATGTACCGGTACTCGAATGGACCTTAGCGCCGTCCAGATACACGTCTTGACTCTGCGTTTCGTTGTCGTAGGTCAGTGCGAGGTGATACCAGCGATTTGAGTCCAGCTTCGTCGCTACTACAGGTCTCGAGTCCAAGATGGAGCAGTACAGATCTCCAGTAGAGCTCACAAGTACGAACTGTTGATGGAAGTGTGGCCAGCGTCGACTCTCCCGACTGGACGACTGCAGGCCGTAGATAATGCCACCAAACGCTTCTCCATCCGCTGCTGGCATCAGACTGAACCAAAGGTCGAAGCTGAAGCTCTCGCTGCCCAGAAAAGTCAAGCGGAAGCGAGACGGGTGTGGCTGTTCACGTCCAGCACTTGCCAAGTACGCGTACGAGTCAATGTGTCGATCATCGTTACCTTGCAGGCCCCTGAACACCATCGACCGCGACGTCATGTACTGTTTCTTCCAGATCGGATCTAGATCTGATACTGTTCTAGATTCTAAAATTTGCTTCCAGATTTCTTCGTCTCTAAAATACGTCAGCCACCAGAAGTTCGTGTGCGACAAGTGGAATGCATCAAACCCAGTCAAGTTAGCTGCACAGCAACTCGACTGCATCTGCTGGTAATTGTTCCGGTCTCGTAATGGCAAGTCGACTGCTCCTACTCTGCGTCGCCATGTGCAGTTGTGGCCCTTCTCTCGGCCTTGAACAGCGAACAGCGCAGACATTCCACCTGAGCCCTCGTGACGAACCTGTACCCACTTTCAACGAACTTATTAAGTGTTTCTCCACTACGTCCTCGCCACTAGATAAAGTGGCTACATCTTCTGCCGACAGCAGCCCACGCCACACTCGAAAGTCGTCTATAACCCCATGAAAGCCATACCATCCCAAGTGTCCTGGCTTGGGGAAGTGAAGTTCATTGGCTGTAATGCACCCCGTTCCAACTTGTTCGTACTTAAGGAAGTCCATCTCTCGGTGCAACGTTCCTGTGTCAGATCGAAGCTTTTCTCCATCAAGATACACGTCTTGACGGTGCGTTTGATGGTCGTAAGTCAGAGCGAGATGGTACCATCTTCCCACTTGGAGGTTGCTCTTGACCACGGGGCGATAGTCGAGTACAGAGCAGAATAAGTCGCCTAAGGCGCTTATTACTACGAACTGCTGGTGGAATTTTGGCCACACGCGGCTCTCGGCGTGCACCGACTGGAGGCCGTAGAGGATACCGCCCGTGTACGCTCCGTCAGTCTGCTCCGGTAGCAGGGCGAACCAGACGTCGAAGCTGAAGCTCGTGTCTCTGAGACTGAATCAGAAGTTCTGACACTGGAATCAGATTTTATCAGACCTTTGAAGCCCAGCGATGACTGCGAAGGAATAAGGCCTTGTACGCGGCGGCGTGCAGCGGGTCAGCGAGAGTAGGGAGCTTTGATTGCCAGTAGGAAGAAACGCTGAGGTGTTGAAGCCAGAAGGAGCTCGTGTGGGACAGCGAGATGGCGTCCAGACCCGTTAGGAAGCTGCAGATAGCGGACGCTGCAGATGCGGGCAGTGCCATTGGCACGTGGAATCAGATACCGGTACAACCGACAACGGTTGTACGAAGGTTGTGCCTTACATGTGCAACAAGGATTTTAAACTTGGCATTTGTAAGGAAGGCTAAACGAAATGCGATTGGCTACAAACAGTGTAGACTCTAGTTGGTAGTAGTTATGGCGTCGTCGTCGTCAGTCCTGCGTCTGTACCGCGAGATGCTGCGCAATGCAGCCAAGTTCGAGGTGCGTGTCGTGTGGTCCTGCGTCTGTTAACTCTGTTGCAGATTTTCGCTGCTGCCATCTCGCCTTCTATCCAGCGAAACTTAGATTAAACTAAACCATGTATCTGCTGATTTTGGACTAAAACAGACCTACAACTTCCGCGCATACGCCACACGCCGCATCAAGGAGGATTTTCACAAGAACAAAACACTGAAATCTGGCAGCCCCGAACTGGAGAAGACGCTACAGCTTGTGCGTGAGCAAGTCGACGTGTTGGGCCGCCAGGGAATCGTTTCGAAGCTGTATCCACCTCATGTGAAGAGTGTTATGGAGACACTGAGCAAGTAAGGGTACATAAACAGTTTTGAACTCTGTTATCGTGGAAGCAATGGCGAGCTTTGCCCAGTATGTTGGACGTGCTCGTTTTCGCCGTGTTAAGCTTGTGTGTCTATGAGGCTGATAGTGGCGAAGGCTAGCAGCGGTCTGTTGATTACTGTAAATTGCCGCCAAGAGGTCGTTTCACGGCAGCCGACGAGAACGTGCTCAACTCTATCGAATTAATAAGTTTCGTTCCGAAAACGACTTTTTCGCACGCTTTTCGACTATTTGCTGAAGTACCTATTGCCTCAGCACAACTATTGTAGTTAAGAGTTAGAGAACCACTTCAGGCGATTGTTTTGTTGGTTTTGGAAGGCGTCCACTCTCTGAGAAAAAATGTTTTGGAGATTAAAAAAAATTGATATTGATACTACATAACACAGCTACTGTACGTGTAGATTTAAAAGTTTGTCAATAATGCAGTCTCATTCTTCTTGCAGATGCTGTGTCGCTACTTAGTGTTCGCAAGAAATACTGTTCAAATACCAGTTGATAACTGTTTGAGTTTTGTAAAGAGCTGACATATTTGATAGCTAAACGTACATGAGATGTATTGATAGTCGTCTTAATTGCTAGCATAATGTTGCCGGGGTAAATTAGTAGAATGATTTATAGCTAAGCTTATAAGACGCTTAACACACTTACCTACCACGTTAGTGTACAGTAGAAATCGTCAGCGGGCTACACAAGTCCTAGTGCATTAGTAGTTTGCATAGTTTAAGCTCACTACAAAGCTGTTCGCCAGAAATAAATAAATAAAAACCGTGTAGGTGTCTCACACTTCGCAGTTTTAGCAATAATCTACATTCCTAAAACGAAAAAGAAAATAGTGATATGCCCTTGGCTCGCAGAGGGGCTTTTAGAACAGGGTTAATTCAAGACTGGTATTTCTGTTAGTTTGTGTCGTGTCTTGTCTCCGACTGGGACAAGAGCCTAGAAAGAAAGAATAAAAAATAAAGTGCAACTTCAACTCAAGCTGCAATGGCGGTCAGCATCCTCAGGCCGACGCCCTTGTCACTCGCCCCCATGCTGACTGCTCATTAGCACGGAAACACTCGACGAATGTTCACTCGCTGCTGCGTTGGTCCTTGGTCCAGGGTAATAGTGCCATTGTCGTGCACCGCAACGATGGTGAATGGCCCGTTAGCCACATTCCGGTGTTTGTTCTTTCTGTCTTTGGCTGGAATGCGAACCATCACGTGGTCGCCTACTTGGTAGAAGTGCTGTAGTCTGGTAGAGTTTGCACGGTCATTCTCTTGTAGAATAGCATCAAAGCGTTTCTTGCACAAGTAGTTCCAATTTGCTTCATAAAGCTTGCGAGTAATCAGATCTTGCCCAAATATCATGTTTGCAGGAGTAGTTCCCAGAATAGTGTGGTAGCTTGCACGTGCTGAAAATACAGCATACTGAAGTACTTTGCGCCAATCCGCCTCTGGGTTGCATCTGATGCAATTATTCAGCACCAAATGTACACGTTCACAGATAGCGTTCGCTTGTGGATTCTTGGCCGAGATCGCTTTCGGCTTGATACCGTAGCTTGCTAACATCTCTCTGAACTCGCTGGTATTGAACTCATTTCCCCTGTCAGAAATTACCGTTTTCGGACGTGGATATCGACACAGCCATGTCGTATCAAAGTTTTCCGCTGTTGTCCTTCCTTTACTGTCTGTTTGGATGGAAACCTCCAGCCAACGAGTTGCTTCATCGATTACAGTAAGGGCATACTGACGTTCAGCTCCATAGGGACCCATCGTGTCGACATGCACTACGTCGAACGGATCAACCATGTTCAGGTCTCTTGGATGGAGTTTGCCATATGCTTGTGGTCCTCCATGCAGTTTGGCTTTCTTGCACGTGATGCACTTCCTGCAGTACGTTACGATTGTCTTCTCCATGCCCGACCAGTAGAAATTAGCCCGCATGGTATGGAATTGTCGTTTTGATCCGGGGTGCAGCAAGTTCAGATGATACCAATCAACAAGTTCTTCGCGCATTGCATTTGGGATTACCACACGTTTCTGGTACGTAAGGAGTCTCGCCCCCATGGTGTTCTCAACTCGGTAGTCTGGGTCACTCGTGCCATTCACACACTTTTGCAACAGCACTTGTACCATCGTGTCTGTACTCTGGAACTGTTTGATATAATCTCCTTCCAACACACATTCGCCTTGTTCGCTGAACAGTGCTTCTGCTAAGCTGTGACCGTTTTCGTTGGACACGGATGTGCACTCCATGCGTGAAAACGCATCTGCAGCAATGTTCGATTTTCCTTGTACATATTCACATGTCAACCGGTACTCTGACAGTAAGAGTTTCCACCTTTTTACTCTTAGCGAATTCTCCGTAGGATAGATCAAGTTCTTGTGATCTGTGTGCACCACCACCGGGAATCCTAAGAGTATTGTTCGGTACTCTTTTAAGATCTCCACAACTGACAGTAGCTCGAGCTCCATCGTGGTGTAATTCCTCTGTGCCTCCGTAAGTGTTCTCGAAAAGCACGCAATCAACTTACCATCCTGCTGAATCAAACCACCTAATTGCTTACCACTCGCATCCGCGTAGATGTCAAAAGGTTTTGAAAAGTCAGGAAATGATAGAAGTACTGCTTCGGCTAGCGCTTTCTTGATTCCTTCGAATGCTTCATTCTCTGTCGAAGTCCACACAAATGTTGCTTTTGGCGACGTCATTCTCGTCAGTGGCTTCAACAATGCGGACTTGTGTGGAATCATCTCCCTGTAGTAATTAATCAGTCCTAAGAATCTTCTCAGCTCACGCTTTGTTCTCGGCGCTGTCAAGCGCGTTATCGCACTGATCTTCTTCTCTTGAGGCTGGATTCCATCCGCACTCAATGTAAAACCCAGGTAGTCCACCGACTTACAAAAGATATGACACTTTTTGCCATTAAGAGTCACATTGTACTCTTTCAGACGTTTTAGTACCACCCGTAAATGCTCCACATGGTCCTTGGCTGTCTTCGAAAAGATCAGTATGTCATCTAGATACACGATGACAAAATCAAAGTCACCCAGGATCTTCATCATGCTGGCCTGGTACTCGTCCGGAGCCGTAGATATTCCCATCGGCAGTCTCTTGTATTGGAACTTTCCCCATGGTGTACAAAAGGCGGTGTACTTTCGGCTTATTTTCGCTAATTGTCTAGCGTAATAGCCCATATTGGCGTCCAGCGACGAAAAGTACTTTGCTCCACCTAGTTTTGCTAAAACCTCTCGAATCAGCGGTACATAGTATGGATGTCTCTTCAAAAGCCGATTAAGCGCTCGAAAGTCAGTCAGCAACCGTAGTCTTCCGTCCGGCTTCTTTAAGAAGAAGGCAGGCGACGCCATCTCTGAGTCGAAGATTTGCTCAAGCACATCGACTGTAATCAATCTGTGTATCTCCTTGCGAGCTGCATCTTCCTCACTCCTCGGTACTGAGTATGGCCTCGCATGAACCGGTGTGAACGGCTCAACAATTGGTAAGACGTAATCCGGCAGCTTCATCTTGCCCAGATTCCCATTGTACAACATCTCAAAGCTAGCTAACAACTTCACGACTTGGTCGTACGTCTCTTGGTCGATGTCGGCATCGCCAATCAGGTCCATCGGTTTGACCGAAGTATCGTTAATGTCCTTGACCTCGTCAAGTATCTCCTTCAATTCTACAGGCAGGTGTCTTTTCGGCTTCTTGTCTGGCATCTCTTGATACGTCCCAGCATTGCCCATATTCACGACCACGGAGTTTCCGTTCCACTCCACCCTGCCGTCTCTGAAGTTCACGATGATACCCAATGCGCTCAATAAATCGCGACCAATGACCATCTCGTCCTTGGTGTTCTCAATCACTTCAAACTGATGAGTGATTCGTGAGCCATAGTTAAGGTCCAAGAATCTGAACTTCACAACCATAGTACCATCCGACTTGAGTTTACCGTCAACTTGCTCGAATGTCATGGTTGAAGGGGTCTTCTTGACTCCCAGCTGCTTATTAGCAGTCACGAGTGATGCGTTAATATAACTGGTAGTACATCCAGTGTCCAGTAGAGCTACTCTTTTCTCTTTCGTCTGCGAGAGCCGAATTCCCAGTCGCATTGGTCTACCAACGCTTTTAGACGCTTCATTCATCGCACTGGTGATTATTTTGCCTTCGCTCTCATCACTATAGTTGTAGTCCGACTCCGTGTCGTCCACCTTCGTCAGCTTTCGGTTCTCCGACTTCTTTGTCGCTGACTTCTGATTGTAGCTATTCTTGTCGTTCTTCTTCTGCGTAAAACACTCCTGGTCACTATGTGACGCTGTCTTATGCAGTTTGCACCACTTTCCACTTAGTTCTGCGTTGTTGCTCGACGACGCTTTGCTCGTGTGGTTATTATTCAACTTCTTATGGCTACTATTCTTGCCATGGTAGTTGCCGTACTGCTTATTCGGCTTACTCGCCTTCGGCTTGCCTTTGTTCTCTTGTCCTTCGCGTCGCTCTGACTGCTCAAGGCGCTCGAAATACTGCACGGATTGCGGCATACTACTGAATGTGATACCACTGCACTCGTACGCATGTCTCCAATCTCTCGGCATCGCACGCTTGAAGTACCTGATCATTGACTTGTCGTCCAAGTTCATGGGGTTCGTTGGCAAGTCTCGAAGCATGCGAGCAATCTCTCTCATGCGCCGGTGACACTGTGACACTGTCTCATTACGCCGCTTGGCGAACATGAACAAGTCTTCTTCCAACTGCTCATTGTATGCTTTGGGTACGTACGTCCGTCCCCACAACGCGTACGCCTTCGTAAACTGTGCCACACTATTCATATCCTTATCCTCGGAAGCTGTTTGCCACGCCTCCAGTGCCTCATTCTCCAGCACCAACTGCAAATTCAGGTCCTCCTCTTCTGGTGCCCACTTTTTGAGCTGGCACAGACGTCCAAACTTGTGACTCCACTTAAGCCAATCTTGGAGCTGTGCCTCCGCTGAAGCGAGGGAGTGAAATCTTCACGTACTCACGCTCCGTGTTGTACGTTGACTTCCGGTGGTTGTCACTTGAAATACCACGCCTTTGTCTGCGCGGATCATCTCGTCCATGGGCTTGGCTTTGGTCTTCACAGTCCTACAACTTATCCTCTAGTTCCGTCCGTTTACTTTGAACTAGTTCAAAGTGATATGCCCTTGGTTCGCAGAGGGGCTTTTAGAACAGGGTTAATTCAAGACTGGTATTTCTGTTAGTTTGTGTCGTGTCTTGTCTCCGACTGGGACAAGAGCCTAGAAAGAAAGAATAGAAAATAAAGTGCAACTTCAACTCAAGCTGCAATGGCGGTCAGCATCTTCAGGCCGACGCCCTTGTCAGGACACTGCATAATTCTTCGCCAATGGAATAGGCAGGTTGGGTTGGTCCAGTTGCGGACAGAATATACTTCGGTGGTCAGATACCGGCCTGAATAAAGGCTGAAGCCAGACGATTGCAGCGGGTGGGCTCATGCTCGTGCAGTCGGTGGTGAAGAATATCCTGTAGCTGGCGGACAGTCCCCGGTGTGACACGAAACGGGAAGCCACTCGGTCGGGGGCTACGGATCAGCTTCTTTGGCGCCTGAAGGGTTCTCGGCGGCTTAGAAAACCTTGAATGGAAGCTGAACATGGACTTGTTAAACATTGACGACACTGAACAAGCAGGAAACCGCGAAGACGGACAAGACGCTTGGACAAATAAACGATGGACGGGATGTGCCGGCCATCATTGGCGCAGCTCTTCGCCCCCCCCATCTGCGCTGAGATGTACTTGCAAACCACAGGTGGTAGGGCGTCCGGAATGAAGTGAGCGTGGTTTGGAAATGCACATCGGTCATCACTCTTGGACGTGCAGTCTCGTGACGATAGATACTTCATGCAAACTGAGAGACGACCTTGTTTCGGTAACGCATCGAAGACGTCTTGAGGTGTTTCTTGGTTGTACGGGCTATCTCCGTTCGACTTGCAACAATCGAAAGGCAAGACGATACCGATAAATTCTCGGCGCAGCTTCAGTGGAGACAGCTGTCAATGATGCTAAACGTTCTGTCTGGATAACGTACAGCACACTTTGTAAGTCCGGGTATTGTAAGGAGAGCCTCCTGCGAATCCCTGTTCTTGAATTCGTTCCATGACGGGCGTCCGTCTCGGTGGCAGCTCTGTAGTCTTCAAACAAGCGGTGGAACCAGAATGTTAGAGTGCCCACATCCTCTGAGTTCCACTGGCAGAAACACCGTAGTTCTTCGACAAACTCCCTTGAGTCACTGATTAACGGGCAGGTGTGATGGTTGAAGAATTTCTTCGCAAAGTCGAGTAGGACTATTAGTGCATTTGCGATATCGCCGCCAAGGGACTCGGGCTTTCGAGCTTTCGGCATGGCCACTGAGGTTGAGCAATTGCTGAGGTTTACGGATCTATCTGCATACCGCGCCCTTCGAGCAGAGAAATCGAATCACCAGAAATGCATGATTCAGAGACCTCGGGATCCAAACTGGACGTCGTACACAC
Source organism: Phytophthora infestans T30-4 (assembly GCF_000142945.1). Lineage (NCBI taxonomy): Eukaryota > Oomycota > Peronosporomycetes > Peronosporales > Peronosporaceae > Phytophthora > Phytophthora infestans. Next base: position 336,900 of record NW_003303737.1, on the reverse strand, counting down.
GGGCGATGATGGCCGGATGTGGCTTAAACTTTGTGGACCGCGATAAAGTCATAGAATCAACAGCATGTGAGGGATCCTTCCTTACCTGGGTAGTCCGGTCCCGTGATGGTACCGCTGATCAGTTACTGTGTCCGGGTCGGATTGAAGGCGTCGTGTTATCGTCGTTCGCTAGGTTCTGAGACATCGAGCATGACAGAAGAGGATATGATTCGCTGTCGTTTCAATTCCCGATGTTCTGATGGCGGTGCAGATCGTTTTTGTGTTTCTTGTTGACTAAGTCCCAGATAGAAGCGAATGAGGTTTGGGTCATCTGCAATGGCAGATAGGATTTTGGCGTGGCAATCCTGCGGGACAAGTGTCTCCGTGTTTGTCAGCACTGGAGCGGCTGGATACGTCGCATTTGGAGTCCGGGTGGTTTCGGGCGCTTCGGGAGCACCTTCTATCGACTGTAGCAGTGTCTCGAGATCGTCCAGCTCGGTTTCTTCACCGTCAGGCGGTTCCATCATCTCGTTTGCATGGCGGGGATCAGCATCAGATACATCACCAATGTTGGCACGTGCCCTGGCGGGTATACGACGGTTTCCGCCAACGAAGAAGGTATAGTCAACGGCATGACGTACGCTCACCGTAGACTCGACCCCGGTCAAGTTGTTCGTCCACCGGAGCGTATCCATCACTTAGGGCTGTTCATGAACAGTTTGGAATCCCGTGAGCAGGCGCGGAATTGAGCGCGTTCCTCGTTGGTTGGTACCGAGAACCCTGTCCGAAAGCTCAGTGTTCCGTTCGGCTAACGCCTCCGCGGTGACGACCTCAACTTTTGGCCAGGATTTGCCGGTCAGGAAGCATAATACCGGTGCGACCTTTTCTAAGTCCACGGTACGAGAGTTAAACTCGCCAAGTAATGTCCGGAAGGTGACATAGTTTCTGTCGTAGCTAATAACTTGGCCGGTCACGTAGTTTTCGCTGGAGATATCGACAACCGCTTTACGGAGCCATTCGCCTGAAGCCCCCGTGTCGTATTAATTGTGACCAACCTGGCGACGACGGGCTGTTGAGGCCGATTCGAATGCGGAGACGTGGCTAACCGGACAGTAGCGTAACCGCCAAAAACGGTCTTAAATGTTCCGTACGTAATAAAACGACACTACTGCTTGGTTTTGAACGTCTTCAGGCATGAGAAGTACGGAGCGGGGTGGCGTAATCATTGCCACTAGAGGGCCGAAGTAGTCTGAGGCGGTAGAAAGGCTTGTTTTCGACGAAGTAAAATCGTAAATGACTACTTTGAAAAGCTACCGTAGGTCCGGAGAAGCCCGCGTCGACTTCGGTAGCGAGGACGTCTGTCCGTTGCGGTTGGCCGGTGGCAGAGCTCCCTTTCCTCTGGATAGTGTACATCTGGATGAAGCCCCATTCCTCGTGCTCCGAAAACCAGCTCTTCGGCTGTAGCCGGCAGATGCCCAATGAAGACGGCATGCCAAGTGACAACATAATCTGCAATCTGAAAGTATTACGCCGTCTAATGCAGAATTATTCTGTCCCGAACATTGCGGAGCTAAAGCGCACATACATGAAGTAGGAGCACGTGAAACTGGCACCCATTGGTCTGCTTGCCCCGCCTGAAACCGCCCAGCAGCTCCTGATGGCCTTGCGCGATATACACATGGCGCTATTGGCACTGCACGCAATCAATCTGATGCATCGTGACTTAAGATGGAAGAATGTGCTGAAGTACTCAGACAAAAGTAAGTGGTTTCTTATCCCCAGCAAAATTTGTTCTTCAAATGAGGACGAAATAAGATGCAAGATCGTGAAATTCCGAGTGATTTTGTCCTTAAAAGACAAAAATTGAGCGCTTGCCTGTCGGATATGACAGTTGAGACACACGACGCCACTTTGTATGGAATTAAATTATACTTGATTGTACTATTCCATTTGACAATTTTTGTACTTAACATAAGGACAAAACATTCTCCGAAAATCATTCCAGACACCGTACGGCACAGCAGCTCATGCAATAACGCGTAGGTTTAGCGAAGTTGCTAGTACGGTTGTAGAGAGCAAATACAGAGATACATTTGTATAAATGCTCACAGGAGCATCTACCAAAACTGAGGCCAAGCAAGGCCCGTCAACTTTAGGTCCTCATTTTTGTCCTTAAATTTTTTGTTGTTGGAGTTATTCACTTTGACGAGGGAACATCGTCGCTGAGTGTGAAAGTGACTCATTTGAAAGCGGATCCGCGTGCTCCTGAGATTCTGCCATCTTCGTCCCACACGGTTAAGGTTGACATTTGGACGGTCGGCTACGTTTTTTTTTAAGACATCTTCTTTTCAAGTTTTCTGCCTGAGTTAGATAGGAAACGTTACAGTGTTTGCAGAAAAAGTTGTTAAAAAGACCCACGGGGGTTCCGTAACGCTGATCATACCGGTACGCGACCGAAGCATAGCTTGCACGTACGATTACCTTTCGAAAAGTCTTCCAGGCGATGGCCGATCAGAGCCGAACAGGTGTCGCAGTGATACTTCTAGTTCGGTGCGCCATGAGCCTTAAAATCCGCGTAGGCTTTGTCTAGCATGAAGGACAGCTTCCTTATCTGGGCTCAGTAGGCTTATTTGACAAGAACGCAGTGGGCTTACCGGACATCACGAGCAATGGATCGAAAATGCACGTCGCATATATATATATATATATATATATATATATATATATGTGGTGTTGGGTCCAGCCTGGAGCCAATATCCAATAGTGGAAACTTTCCCTCGAATTTGTATATGGAAAGCTGACGAAGTTCAAGAGATTGTAGCCAAGACGTTCGTCAGTTTAAGACGTCACGAAACCAATACCCTCGATATGCACGTAGTCACGGTTTTTTACGAGCCTGGTTGATGCGAATGGGATATCGAGCTCCATCCTCTTGACGATAAGAGATTGGATTCCAGTATGGAACAGGTCTTCATTGTATTACTAGCTGTTTTACTCCAAAAAGGCAGCGCCATAGCCTTGTCGAGGCGACCCTGAAATAAAAACAATATCTGAAGTGTGTTTCCGCAATTTTCCAATTACTAAAAGTTAGCGTCACACTATACATGTAAGTGTGTGCATTCGTACTTAAGTGCATAGAAAAGCCACACATATAGGTGTGTCCCGTAAACAAAGTCACAAAAGGCACACGTTTTGAACATAAGTACGTAATTTAAATTCATAAATTTCATCAATCATAGACTTTCTGGCATACATCATCGAATCTAATTGTAGCTTGAATGTAGCACGTACACTGGCTCGAAATGAAATGTTACGTGAGTGTACAATTGACTTGGTGATTTTTACTGGCATGTCGTGTCAGCGTCACTACCCCTGCACGGAGACCAATAGCGTGAAAAAGAATGAGTTATCTACAGGTTTTATCGACGAGAGCCAAGGTCGTGTCTGTCGTGTCGCTACGCAGTTTATTATTCTTGCGGGAAACACATATAAGTAAGGAAAACATATGAGTTATGCGTATAAGACGTATCCTTCCAATGGTGTGGTGTGTATTTAAACAATTTAAACATGCGAAGACTTCAGCAAAAACCGCAACCGAATATACCGCAGGATGGCGTTTGAAACCGAATCTAGAAGAGCAATGCAGCGGACCGTACACTCAAAGAAGTGCAATACCAGAGGTCCGCAGCCGACTCAGTCGCCTTGTTTTAGTGATTTCACGTGAACTAGTGATTTCACGTGAACGGCGTCCGTAAGACATTCAGCGCTCTCATTTTCCATCGGTGCATGTTGCATGTTGAACGCATTGTCCCTATTTGACACACAGATCACAAAAAGCCACAATGAGGCATCAAGAGTCATAAAAGCCACGATAAGGCACCGGGTGCACAAAGCGACACAAAAAGACACAATGGCACACTATGAGTTACAAAGAGCCAAAAATTACAACAGAGTTGTCACTTACATGGCCGAATACGTCATGAATAATAACGTTAAGCAGCTTATACCGAGCGTCATTTATGTTGTGGGTGGAATCCATCGACATCACTTCTGGAAAAGCCTCAAAGAAGTGGCGCACCTGATTAGTCTGAAAAGTGATCGTCTGAGCCACTTTATTTTCGTCGACATAGACCGTAGCTGTGTTTCCCTTCTAAGAACAAAAATCGCGGAAACAGCAATTCAGTCCAGATTCCACAGCTGTAACTCCCCGCCGTGCTTCCTTGATATTGGCAACCACGTTGTGTTCGCCCCTTAGGGTGACTCGCTTGCCTTTAATAAAAGCGGCTTAGTAACGGTATAGATCTCATAATAAATAGCAGGCGTACCTGCTTTCCGTCTCGAAAACGCCATGATCATATTTTCCTTTGCTCCAGCCGCCTGCAACTCCTCAACGAAGCCGAGGACGTCAGCAGTTTCAACTCGACGGTTGGCAGGGTGATCGGCGTAGGTGAGTTGACCGACGGAGTGATTTTGGACAGTTATTTGCTGAGTTATTTTCACCTGGAATTCTAAATCCGCAACCCAGACCACTGTAATAGACAACTGCGCCTGACATTGTGTCGACTTTAAAAAAACCTCTCTCGTTTCCCTTTAGATCGGTATTGCCGTGACCAATCATGCGTGCATATCATCCGCTGGTAATACGTTTCGAAAGAAGCTGGAATAATTGCTGTGGATGTAGCCTTTCCTTGGTGCGTTAGGCTCGTGTTTCTTGCCTCGACACTCGTAGACGTCCTCTTGCGGAATACTTGGTACATTTAATCTTGATACTTGTCCAGATACTAAAACCAATTGTCCCAGCCCGCGAAATGACGCTTCTCCATAGGCCGCACTACCAACTTCCTGTCATCAGACGAGAGAATACGGTCCTCGGGTGTTTGTGGATCAGTTGCGGAGACGGTGTGTAACGGGCCAGGTATTTACTCCGTTACTTACTCACACTGTTGTGTTGAGGAAGCTCGCAATAGGACGACGGAGTCTTAGGTTTAAGGAAAAAACAACTCTGACTTTATTTTAGGACCAATGTCACAGCCCTGGCCACTCAAATACACGTCATAGTCGAATTGGCTATTAATGGTTCTGGCTCCCCATATATAAACCAATGGCATAACAGTATTTCAAAACACGCTAGTCGTTTGCTGGTGCTCCTACTTATGTAGAGAAATCTACCAACTTATGTAATGGAGGGGCCCATTACATTAACCCCCTCTGAAAGTTGCACTTACGCAACATAAGCAACGGGCGAAGAACAAATCAAGCTATGTGAGGATGGCGAACGGGGCCTTGGCTAACGGGCGGAGCGAGCCGGGGACGGAGAAATCTCCTGCCAAGCGCAGCAGTGACACCACTCATCTTGCGGAGAATTTGACAAGCAGCACGATGGATCAGCAGCGGACAGGAACACCGACGACCAGACGTCGTCGACAGCAGGGACAACAGCAGCGGCACGCGGCACGCGCATGATGGATGACCAGCTCCGGGCATGGGCTCTCTATGATATATCCGGAGCGCGGGCTCCAGACACGCTGAACACGATGACGGATCACTTACGGCGCTTGCGTGGACTGCGGCAGAAGCCTGTCGAGGGTGTCGGATATGGCGCATTACAGGAGTCGAGGTGCGCTTTCATCCAGCGTTGGAACCGGACGCAGGAACAAGGGATGGGACTCGTCGACTGGTTGGTGTACCGCGAGGAGATCGTCAAGGAGCGCTCACGGAACTCCGTGAGCGTGTCTGTACCAGCGCATGGGAGAAAATGCGCCGCATCTGCTACGTGAGGGTCGCTGAAGGCTGTAGTTCTTGTACTGGGTCGCGTCCGACCGTCGAGGAGTGGAGAAATCGCATCGCCGAGTATCCGCTCGGTGAACAAGAACACGGGTGGATCGAGAAGTATCGTCGATCATTGGCCGAGATCGTGTGCGCCTCTAGTCGCGCCGGCTCACGCCGACGCTCTGCACGCAAAGTTTCTTGTCACCGGACTCGATCTCGTTCGCGTGGTCGCTCAAATCGGAGATCTCGGTCCCGTTCAAGTGGTCGACCAAGTCATCGGTCTCGATCACGTTCGCGGGATCGCTTGAGTCGTTCTCCTCGTGCGAGCTGGCGTGCGTCACATAGAAGTTCGCAACGAGATTGGGCTTATACGCCAGGACCACATTCGGGACATCAGGACGACGATTGGCACGACGCTCCCACGTATCCTCGTCGGGAGGAAACCGAGCCATCATACCCAATAGCGACGGTCGGCCGGAACATCGTGGGCTCGTCCACGATGACGCCTGGGAGCGCGGAGTGGATCTTCGCGGACAACGATGTACTCAACAATCCAGCGAATATCTTCGGTACCGTCAACAACAGGAGGAGGGCCGTCGCGTCGATAAAGCTCATGCTCTGGCTGTCCAGAACGCGAATGACTTGTTGAACCGCTACTGGGATGCCCAGCAGAAGTTGGATGAGGCTCTCGGGCAAGCTGCCTGGGTCATCGGGGAGAGTGCGCAGCTGCGTCAGTCGAACCGGGAGATATTTACTTGGCTGCAGATACTGAAGAGGTCGGGTCACGGTCGCTAACAGACAGGGACAGAGCCTCGAGATCCGAATCCTGGTGCGAATGGATCGATGGCTAACCACGGCCGTCAAGGTCGCTCGACGCATGCTCCGGCTCAGTAGACTAAGACGACTCTGAAATCGTAGCGGGGTGATAGTTCTTGAGCCGTCCGACGTAAAACGTCGGATGCAGATGTAGCGACGTAGGAATGTCAAGTGTATAAGCATCACCAATGACCTTGATTACCGTAAGCGGCCCAATAAAGCGCGGCGCGAGCAAACTCGCGCCTAGGTTGGTAACCGCAGCGTGTCTGATACCTTCAGTCGACAGGAGCACGCGTTCGTCTGTCGTAAACGTGGCCGTGCTCTTGCGGTCAGTCTTATCGGCGTTCTCCTTCGGCTTGGCCACTGCATCCTGCAGTGCGTCTCGAACATAGCGGGTGGTTGCTTGGTGCTGTAGTACGAAGTCGGAGACGACTGCGGAGTCGATTGGTCGCGCCGCATGCTTCGGCGCGTAGTTAGCCGGCGCAAGAGGGCTCGATGCGGAGCGTGTCACTACGTTGACCGACGTGGGAACCGAGGATACACTCGACATATCATTAGCAACCGGTGTATGTACCGGTTGACCCAGTACTGGTGTTGCCGCCGGAGACATCGGAGCTGGAGTAGACGGCTTGTCGACAACTTCTTCCCCACCCAGAGAGGAGACACACGGCGCTGTGGGATGGTCCACGGCGAGGAGGTACACGCTGGTGTCGCGCGTTGTTAATGAAGAAGGGTGTCAGCCCAGTCGACGCGTGTATCGCGTTGTTCAGCGCGAGCTCGGTCACAGGCAGAAACGAGCTCCATCTGGAGAGCGACGTCGCGTAGCTTCGAAGGACGTCTTCGAGGACGCAATTTACGCGCTCCGTCTGGCTGTCCGTTTCCGGATGGGCTGCCGTGGACGTCAATATCTTCGAGCCCATTAACGCAAAGAGCTTTGACTAGAAGGCCGACGTGAATCGCGGGCTGCGGTCGGAGACGATGGATCAGGAAGGTTCTGATGGCTGAAGACCGCATTGATGAAGTGCACAGCGGTATCTGCCGCTGTGATCGAATCCGACACCGGAACCCGGTGGATCATCTTGCTGAAGCGGTATGCGAACACCAAGACACCTGAACGTTACTTAACATCGGGTGGGAGCCCGAAGATGAAGTCCATCGACATCGAGTACCAGGCCTCGGTGGCCACTGGTAGAGGGTGCAGGGGAGCCTGGGACGACGAAGAAGAATTCACGCGCTGGCAGATCTCGCAGGTGCTCAGCCACTTACGTTTTCATTTATACAGATGAGGCCAATAAAAGGCGCGTGATACAGCGGCAAACGTCTTCACACGACCGAGATGAGCGCCCAGTCGGGCATCATGAAACTCATGGATAATCCGTGAGCGCCGATCGGGATCGTTAGGGACAACGACACGTGGGCATCTAAGTAGTCGGTGCTGTACGTCAGCAGCTCGTCCTCGAGACGATATCGGTAAATATGGTTTTGTACAGAGCGAGAAAGAGCTCCTAGTGTGTCAGCGCTGGGAGAGCGAAGATATTCCAGGATACTGGCGTACGTCGAGTCATACTCGTAAGCAGCTTGGATTTCGTCGCGAAACGGCATTACCGGAGAGACACTCGTCAGGTTGACGCCTGACGCCTCATACTTGGCACACTCGTCTGCTTCGTCTTCATCGAGCGAAGCTTGTCGACCTAATGCGCCGCGTGGGTCGTAGTCGGGACGCCGAGACAGAGTGTCGGCGAGAAACTTGCTCTTGCCGGGCTTGTAATGGATCACAAAGTCGTACTCATAGAAGAAGGAGAGCCAGCGGGCCATCCGCTGGGAGAGGTGAGGACTCTTCATCGCTGTCCTCAGCGATACATGGTAGGTGTACACCGCGAAGGTATTCTCACCCAACAAGTACACTTCGAACTTGATCAGAGCGTAGCGCATCGCAAGGAGCTCCTTGTCGTGAGCAGGGTAATTGCGCTCCGCCGGCTTCATCTGTTTGGACTGGTATCTCACGACACGCTCTCGATCTTCATCATCGAATTGCATCAGGGCACAGCCATTGGAAAATCGCTCGCGTCGCCGACGATGTGAAAAGACTTCAAGTCATCCGAGAGCGCGGGAATTGGGGCGTCGTCGAGACTGTTCTTCACCGAGTCGAAGGCGGCTTGATGTGCGGAAGTCCACGACCACGTCTTATCTTTCTTCAACTGCGAAGAAAGCGGCTGGATTAATCCGGCGTAATCTGTCGTGTACTTGTGGAGATAATTTGCGAGCCCCAGCCACTGACGCAATTCAGTGGGATTCTGTTGTGTAGGCCACGCACATATCAATGACACTTTTTCGCTGTCGGCGCGGACGCCGCTCTTGCTCACAAATCAGTCAAGCACCGAAATCTCCGGCGCACCGAAGTTGCACTTCTTCACGTTTGCGTACAGCTTGTTTTCGCGCATCACTTGAAAGCCTTGCCTCAGATAGCGTCGAAGTAACTCAGCTCGAAATCGCGGAGCGGGCGCAGCACATGGGATACCATGCGATTGAACGTGGCGAGAGCATTTTTCAAGCCTTGTGGCATAACAAGCCACTACCACTGGGAGTGTTTACCGCTGTGAGCGGTATGTCGCTTAACCTCATGATGATTTGGTAGAGCCCATCGGTCAAATCGATGGCGCTGAAGACCTCACTACCCGACATTGTGTCGAGCACCATGTCCTTCCGAGGAATCGGCGTCTGGGCAGGGATGGTAGCGTCGTTCAGCTTGTTGAATGCATGGACGATGCGCCATCCACCCGTTGCTTTCTTCATACAGAAGGTCGGACTGGACTGCGGCGATGTTCTCACGCACATAACCCGCCCTGCGGCGGCTCTCGGAGAAATCATCGATAGCTTGAACCTGATCTCGAGGGAGCGGCCACTGCCGCGTCACTCACATTTTCGAGCCGGGCACGAGATCAATCTCGTGGCGCATTCCTTGGTCATCTGGTAAGTCAGCTGGGATTTGATCCGGACAGACATCTTCATATTCGTGGGTGGACTCGTAGACAGGATTGCCGGATTCGCGTAGCGCTTCCCAAGAATGCGCTGCGAAGCGCTCATCGCGGGTCGACTTCGGTTCAGCGCACGTTGGGCGTGAGGCGGCGTCGTCGTCACTGACTGCATTCATTTGAGAGACGCTGAATCGACGTCGGTGATCAGGCAAACCTGTTTGATTTCAGCCGACCCGCTTTGACTTCCTCTTTCGACGCCTCGAGTGCGACCTCGTGGATGATGAGTCGCTCTCGCTGGACGAGTGGTCACTCCCCTCTAGCGGGAGCCCCTGCTCGACCGCGGTAGTGTTCCGCGAGAGCGGTAGTGCTCAGTGGGTGCGCCAACGGCTTGGCCACCGGCTCAATTAACGGGAGCCCCTGCTCGACCGCCATCTCGTTCGTCTGCGGGATCCCATGCTCGACTGCCATCTCGTTCGTCTGTGGGAGCCCCTGCTCGACCGCATTCTTGTTCGTCTGCGGGAGCCCCTGCTCGACCGCCAGTTGGTCTTCATCCCCGCTTCGCAGCGGGAATATATCAGCTAGCGGCACTGCGCAAGCCGTACAGAGAGGGCTATTGCTCACTCTGTGCACAACGTGCGTCGTGGATGAACGATCCACGACGGTGACGTGAGGCCAATACTTCTGGGAGACCAGGAAGTGCGTGAACACCTCGCTCACATCATAATCACTGCGACGCTTAACCGACCGGGCCAACCAGCCAATCTCTGGTTGAAAGCGCGTCAACCACGGCATACCCAGGATGCTGTCAACCGCGTAATTCATCTCAATGACGAGGAAGTCATCGTTGCTTCAGAAACCGTCGAACGTGTACGGAAGTGAAATCTCGCGCCGCGTGCCGCGGCGTGATTTCCCATCGGCCAACTTTACAGTGACGTCCCCTCTGCCTTTCCGGAAGTGATGTCCGACGGGAGTACCGACAAGCACGATGCGCGAAAGAAGTTGTTGATCGCTCCTGAATCAAGGAGCGTGCAGTGGTCGCCGGGCACCGGCGACACGAAGACTGACAATGATCAATCTTGAATCGCGGTGGCATGAAGTGTGCATGCAGCACAGGAGGACTAGGAGGTTGGGTTGCCACCGAGGAGCCCGGACCTCCATTTTAGCTAGTAGGGCGCCGCGCACCTACTGACCTTGACCGTGTTTTGGCTGATCAGAACTCACGGGCCCGGCATCGACATGCGCAAGCACTGGAGCTGGCGCGCGGCACTCCGTCGCGCGATGTCCGACCTTCCTGCAACGGAAGCAGGTGAGAGAACGTCAGCTCCGAGCACCGTTCCGACGCGCTACATGACGCTGGCAATTACTCGTCGCATCGATGTCCATGGGCTCGGGCGCAGATTCCCGAGCTAAAGCAGATAGCGCATGAGCGTATGACGCCGCAACCACGTAGTCCTTGCGTAGGGCGAGGGCAAATGCCTCATCGAGTGTAGAGGTGTCCGATCTTGTAAGGCAGTTGCGCGTCATGCCTTCGCGCATACCGAACACGAACCCATGAACCTGAGAGGTCATAACGATGGGCTGCTTAGACACGATGCACGACGCGAGGTGTCGTGGCCTCTGGACGTAGTCGCGCATAGCCATCGTTCCTTGCCGAAGGGCGAAGGCGTCTGACCGAATTCGAGATTCATCTTGCGGCGGCTCGACCGCGAGCCGAAGGTCACTCTGGAGGGTATCCAGAGTGGGAAGACGTTGGTATCGACGACCAACTTGCCGAGAGCCCATTCCTTGGTTTTTCCAGACCGCCGCGAGAGGAGGAAATGGACCTTCGCGAAAGGTGCCTCGATCAGCCTCGAGGCGATGGCGACGGCGGTCTCTCAAAACCAGAGATTCAGCGGAAGTCGGTCTTCTCCGACACCGGAGTAAGGTGGACGTAGCTAGTTTCACGACGTCATTCGTGGAGATGCGCGAGGGAGTTGGCACTTGCCGATTCGCATCGGCGAACTCGCGTTCCATGAATTCTTGTGTCACAACGCGCTGCTCGTCGGGCGTTGCTGAGCGCAGCAGCGACGTGACGACGGTTTATCCAGACACCGCCGCGAGGCGGTGGAGAGCTTCCTACTCGATCCGAGTGAGATGGGGGAAAGCAGCGAGGTCGAGGTCTTAACTCATTTCGACTTTGGCTTTTGGAAGGCCTTCGAAGTACTACCAGGTATAACGTGCGAGGTATATACTCCGTTACTTGCTTATACTATAGAGTTGAGGAAGCTGGCAATAGGACGAATGAGTCTTAGGTTTAAGGAAAAATCAACTCTGATTTTATTTTAGGACCAATGTCATAGCCCTGGCCACTCAAATACACGTCATAGTCTAATTGGCTAATAATGGTTCCGGCTCCCCATATATCAGCCAATGACATAACAGTATTTCTGCACACGACTAGCGTGTGCTGATGCACCTACTTATGTAAGGAAATCTACCTACTTATGTTATGGAGGGGCCCATTACACGGTGTCAACCGCTACAGAAGGGGGGGGGGAGGGTTGCCTCTGCGTGGCCTCATGAGCGGCGTCGGAATCCGAAGCAGACGCATGGCTGTTGATATCTCCGATGACGGCGAGTTTCAACAGCGCTTTCAAATCTTTCAAAATGAAAGGCTGTAAGCCGCGAAAAAAGGGGAGGAGTGAAAGGGAGGAGGGGGTGATTTTTTTAAATCCGTGGCAGTTCAAAATTAGAAATTTTACATATCTTCGCAGCCGTTAAAGTACCAAAACGCCAAGTGTCCACTTACATACTATTGATCGACACGTCTTAGCAGAAATAAATAAGGAAGTGTCTATATTCACCAGTACTATTGATCGACACGTCTTAGCAGAAATAAATAAGGAAGTGTCTATATTCACCAGTACTATTGCTACGAGAACGGCCAGGGTTTGGCTACCGGGATATCGGGGTAAGGGTATCTTATTTTAATATTTTAGAGATTCTGCTGGCCACTCAGTTTCAAAATCTCCCTCTCCACACTATCAGTACCAGCACTCAATAGTAAGCGATGCCGTCACGGAAGACGAAGAAGCGGGTCCATGTCAGCGACAGCGACCACAACAGCGGAGATGATGCCGAGGATTTCGAAGGCGTCAGCGTCGCTTTCCCCCCGTTTAGAGGTAACAGTGTCACCAAATCGTGTGAAACTGGTGATGATATTGGTGATGATGTCACCAATTCGTATGATATTGGTGATGATATTGGTGATGGTGTCACCAATTCGTATGATATTGGTGATGATATTGGTGATGGTGTCACCAATTTGTCTAGTGTTGGTGAAAATACAACCAATTCTGGACGTGTTCTCGCGCCCGATTCGCCGATGGAGATAAAAATCGAAACGGAAAAACGGTCCACCCAAACTTCAGCTGCGAGAAATATACGGAGACTAAACCTTTACGTTTCAGACGTAGACTCGAGCGATGAAATAGTCAACATTGTGATGAACACTGTAACGGGCCTGGGGTGTCCGTTACTTGCTTAAACGTAGTGATGAGGAAGCGTACAAGTCCAGTGATACTGAATCCAAGTACTTAGTCTGAAGAAAAATCAACTCTGTTTTTATTTGGGTCCAGGGCGGCTTGCCCTGACCACTCAAATACACATCAATACCTTATTGGTTGATTATGGGTCTGGCTCCCCATATTTTAACTAATAGGGCGACAGCAGTGCTATTCGTGTGCTGCTGCACCTACTTTTGTAATGCAAATCCTCCTACTTATGTAATGGTGTGAACCACAACAAAGAACCTATAAAACTACCTACATATGTAACTTGAGAGGGCCCATTACATCACCCCCTTAAGGCAGCAATCACCTAATCGTGAGTGTACTCGGAGAACAATCGGGAAAACTGGGACATGGCGGAGAAGAGAACTTGACGGACGGGAGCTCCTGCGAAGCCCAGGAGCAGCACAATACAACTTGCGCGGACGGGAGCAACATGGCGAAGCAGACTAGGGCGGCGAACCAGACAGGAAGCGGAATAACGCGGGCGGCTCCAGCTTCGGCGACGACGCTGAACAGTGGGTGGACCGCTGGTATCGCACCTGAGAGCGTGAGTCGACTTGGAATTCGGCCCGGCGTAATGAACGAGGATATGAAGCCGTGGGCGCTGTACGACTTGTCCGGGGCGGTGACCTCGGACGCGTTGGACACCATGCAGGACCACTTTCGGCGCTTCAGGCGTCTCCGGAACAAAACACTCGACGGCGCGACGTACGAAGCTTTGCAGAGATCATGGTGCGCATTCATCCGACGGTGGAATCGGATGCATGAGGCTGGAGAAAGTGTCGTCGGCTGGCTCGGTGATCGCGAAGCCCTACAGGCCGAGCATTCACTCGGTGATCTGCGCCTGAAAGTCTGCGACGACGCTTGGACCGAAGACCGTTTGTGCTATGTCAACGTACGCGAAGGTTGCAGTTCGTGTGACATCGGGCGACGCCCGACGCAAGCTGAGTGGGATCAGCATATTGTCGAGTATCCGCTCATGCCGACCGAACACGCTTGGATCGAGAAGTATAAGCGCTCAATCTCCGAGTTTACCCAGGCGGCTATTCGCGGCGGCTCGCGCCGACAGCGTTCGCGATGGAGCCCGTATCCGGCGCATTCGACGTCTCATTGGGCGCGTAGTCGCGTTCTCGATCGCCGCGAGGTCGGTCGCGGCCGCGTTTGACTCAAGGCTGGAGTCGTACTCGTGGACGACATCAGGAACGTCACGAAGCAAGTTGGCGCGGGGCTCCCACGTATCATCAGCAGGTTGAAACCCGAGCTATCGTACCTTATACTTCTGCGCGGCGGGAGCCGCGAATTGAGCCGACGACTTGGTCGAGTTACGCGCGCGGGGAGGATCTTCGTGATCAACAATACGGTCCACGATCTAGCACGTATCTCCGTTCGAGTCAACGATGAGCGGAGGACCGTCGCGGTCGAATTCGACGCGACCTGGTTGACCAGGACGACGCTGAGCAGGCGCTGAGCACTTCTCGGGACGCACAGGAGGGGGCCGAGCGGGCGGCTGAGAGCTCTCGGAACGCCGAGGCGACGGCGAGTAGTCTGCGGCAGTCGAATCGTGAACTCGTGCAGCGACTGCGTAGTCTGGAGGCGCAGGTGTTTGGCGGACCGAGGAGTGGAGCTCTTTCGCGCCAGCGGGAAACTGGGCCAGATGGGACGCTGGATCGACAGGCTCGTCGCGAGGGCCGCTCAACGCATGCTCCTGTTCCGCCTCCGGAATCGTCGCGGGAAGATACTTCTTAAGTCGCCCGACATAGAACGTCGGGTGTAGTCGTAGCGACGTAGGAATGTATAGCGGGTAGGCATCACCCATAACTCGTAGTACTTTAAATGGCCCAATGTAGCGCGGCGCGAGTTTGCTCGCGCCTAGGTTCGTAATAGCAGAGGTACGAATTCCATCATTTGAGAGTAATACACGTTCACCAATCTTGAATGAACTTGTGTTCTTGCGGCCACGTTTGTCAGCGTTTTCTTTCTGCTTGTCAACCGCGAGTTGTAGCGCGTCACGGACGAATCGGGTAACCGATTGGCGATGAAGGACAAAGTCGTATACCGCTGCCTTGTCAGTGGGTCGTGCAGGAGGTTTCGGCGCGTTTGTTAGCCACAGTCGAGTGTGGCTGTGCTGGAGCGATCAGCGTTCGGTGTGTCCAGTCAACTAACGACGACGACGTAGATTGCGCGGGTGCGAGGAGCTTCTTCGACTGTAAACGCGTCACCGCGTTGATGTCTACTGCAGGAGTAGCTGAAGGCGTAGACGGCAGAGCCGTTGTCTCACCGGAAACTGGTGGCTGAACCAGTATCGGAACCGGTTGGCAGGGTTATCACATTCCCCCCCCCACCCCACCCTCCAGAGTGAAGCCATCAGTCGCCGTGGGTTGGCCCACAGCAAGTTGTGCGGGGTCACGTGGATGACGCGCGTTGTTGACGAAGAACGGAGTCAATCCCGTCGACGCATGTTCGGCATTGCTGAGTGCAAACTCCGCAAGAGGCAGGAAGGAACTCCAGTTGTCGAAGGACGGGGCGTAACTGCGCAGAACATCTTCCAGCACGCGGTTGACGCGTTCCGTTTGCCCGTCAGTCTCCGGGTGTGCCGCAGTCGACATGAGGAGTTTGGTGCCCAGGCGGTCGAAGGGTTTCGTCCAGAACGCCGATGTGAATCGGGGATCGCGGTCAGAGACGATTGATTCAGGAAGGCCGTGATGTCGGAAGACAGCGTCTACAAAGTGCACCGCGGTATCGGCCGCGGTGATTGAGTCCGGAACCGGAACGAGATGGCACATCTTGCTAAAGCGACCCACGAAGACCAGAACACCAGTACGACCGTCAGTATCGGGTGGGAGACCAAATATGAAGTCCATTGACACGGAGCGCCACGCCTCTGTCGCCAGAGAGAGAGAACGCAGCGGAGCTTGGGATGACGGTGGCGGTTTAACGCGTTGACAGGTTTCGCAGGAGCGGACCCACTTGCGCACCCACTTGTATAGGTGCGACCAGTAGAAATCGCGGGATACCGCCGCGAAAGTCTTCTCACGGCCCAAGTGACCACCCACTGGAGCGTCATGGAATTCGTGTATAATTCTTGCGCGTAGATCGGGGTCGTTGGGGACAACGACGCGAGGAGCATCGAATCGATCGATACTGTACATCAGCAGATCGCCGTCAAGTTGGTATTCTGTGAATCCTGGTCGCGCGTGGATCGGCTCAGTGTCTTTAGCGTGGCATGAATTTGGTGTGCGAAGGTGCTCCAGGATGCCGGCATATATCGAGTCACGGCAATACGCGGCAGAGATCCCTTCCCGCAGGAGAAGTATTGGAGAAACCGCCGTCATCAGGTTCATACCTGCGGCCACACATGTGGTGCAGTCCAATTCGTCGTCGTCCTCGTCTTCAGGTGACTGACGACCCTAATCTCGGCGTGGATCTTAATCGGGGCGCCGAGATAGGGCATCCGCAAGGATGTTATTCTTGCTTGGCTTGTAGTGAGCGACGAAGTTGTACTCGGAGAAGAATGACAGCCATCGTGCCATGCGCTGAGAGAGATGAGGGCTCTTCGTTGCTGTTCGCAGCGACGCGTGATCTGTGTAGACCGCGAATGTCTGCTCACCGAGTAAGTACACTCTGAATGTGATCAGTGCGTAGCGCATCGCAAGGAGTTCCTTGTCGTGGACCGGATACTTCTTCTTGGCGGGCTTCATCTGTCTGAATTGGTAACTCACGACGCGTTCTCGACCTTCGTCGTCGAACTGCATCAGTTCAAGCTTTTCTTCACTTCATTAAAGGCTGACTGATGTTCGGGAGTTCACGACCACGTGATGGCTTTCTTCAGCAATGAAGACAATGGCTGGATCAGACCAGCGTAATTGTTTGTGTACTTGTGATGATAATTTGCGAGGCCAAGCCACTGACGCAATTCCGTCTGATTCTGCGGCGTGGGCTACGCACAGATGGACGAGACCTTCTCAGGATCCGCTCGGACATCATTTTTGCCCACATAACAGCCAAGGACCGGGATCGCCGGGGCACAGAAGATGCACTTCTTCAAGTTCGCGTACAGTTTGTTTTCGCGCATGACCCGGAACACTTGTCTTAGGTGATTCAAATGAACTTCTGTGGCGCTGCGATTGCCCTCAGCACGGCTGTTAACGAATATGGCATCGAAGTAGCTCGAGGCGAAGTCGCGAAGTGGGCGCAGAACGTGGGAAACCATGCGATTGAACGTGGCCGGTGCGTTTTTCAGACCCTGCGGCATGAGAAACCACTCCCACAGCTTCCCGCTGGGAGTGCTCACCGCTGTGCGCGGGATGTCGCGAGTCGCATCAAGATCTTATAGAAGCCATCGGTCAGGTCGATGGCGCTGAAAATAACAGTGCGACCATGGTGTCGAGTACCATATCCTTCCGAGGAATCGGAGTTTGTGCTGGAATGGTGGCGTCGTTTAGCTTGTTAAAAGCGTGAGCAATGCGCCATCCACCCGTGGCCTTCTTCACGCAGAACGTCGGACTCGAGTGTGGCGAGGTACTCTCGCGCACGTGACCCCGCTTTGCGGCGGCTCTCGAAGAATTCGTCAATGGCTTGATCGCGTGGGAGGGGCCACTGTCGCGTCACACAGTACTTGGAACCCGGCGTGAGGTCAATCTCATGGCGAATGCGGATGTCAGCAGGGAGTTCAGCTGGAATCTTGTCGGGAAAGACATCCGCGAGCTCGCGGACGGTGTCGTATACTCGATTGCCCGAGTCGCGGAGTGACTCCCACGACTGGGCAGCGAAGCGCTCTTCGCGCGCCGACTTCGGCTCAGCGTTCTTTGGACGAAGTGGAAGATTTTCGGTAGCGACCGTGTGGATCTCTTCCGCCGAGGCAGGCTCGGTGATCAAGCAGACCTGCTCGATGTCTCCTGAGTTCAGATCGCGCAGAAAATGCTTCCAGAAAAGACCCGGAAGGCGTGTGATGGAAGAAGCTTCGTGATGTGACTTCTCAATGTCAAGTGTGCGTGAGCGAACGGCGCCTCCTTCCACGTGTTTCAGGACGTGTATGGACTCAGTGACTGCGATATCGGCGGTGGGCTGATCACGTCGCTTAAGACGGCGTCGCTTGGATTATTTCTTGTGGCGTCTCGAGAAACTGCTCGAGACTGAAGACTCGCTATCGCTGGACGAGGGATCACCCCCCTCCACACACGGAGGGGCATCATCAACCGTGTCGGTTGAGCGCGGGAGCGCTCGATGCTCGACCGCGCCATCGACTGGCGAGAGTCTTTGCTCGATCGCCGTCGTAGCCGGTGGGAGTGTCAACTGCTCGACCACCGGTGTGGATGACGGAAGCTCCAACTGCTCGACCGCCGAATCGCGTTGCGAAAACCTCTGCTCACCCGCTAGAGTGTGTAGCGGGAACCCATGCTCAACTGCCTTGGTGTGTTGCGGGAACCCATGCTCGACCGCCGTGTTGCGTGACGGGAACCCATGCTCGACCGCCTGCTCGGATTGCGGGAGCCCCTGCTCTACCGCCAAAGTGCTAAAACCTCGCTTCGCAGCGAGGTGTTTTCGCGCAACAGCGATGTGCAAGACATACAGAGAGGGTCATCGCTCGCTCTCTGCTCAACCTGCATTGTGGACAACCGGTCCACGACCGTGACATTGGGCCAGTCCTTCTGGGCAACCAGGAGGTGCGTGAACACCTCACCCACATCGAAGCCAGAGCGGTGTTTAGCCGACCGATCCAACGTGAACACCTCACTCACATCGAAGCCAGAGCGGTGTTTAACCGACCGAGCCAACCAGTCAATCTCTGGTTGATATCGTGACAGCCACGGGATACACAAGATGCAGTCGAACGCGTAGTTCATCTCAATCACGAGGAAGTCGTCGTTGCTGCGGAAGCCGTTGAATGTGTACGGCAACGTGATCTCGTGCTGCGCAACGCGGCGTGGCTTTCCGTCAGCAAGTTTGACGACGACCTGACCTCGACTATTACGGACTGCGATCTCTCTTGGAAGCATCGATAAGCACTATTCGGGAAAGAAGTTATTCGACGCTCCTGAGTCCAGGAGTGCCCGAAGTGGTCGCCGGGCGCCGGCGACATGAAGACTGACGATATTCAGTCTCGAGTCGCCCGACGTGGCGGTGGCATTAAAGTGTGCGTGGAGCACAGGAGGGCTAGAAGGCTGGGTAGCCACCGGGGGACCCGGACCTCCATTCCAGCCAGTAGGGCGCCCCGCACCTACTGGCCCTGACCGTTTTTTTTACTGAACGGCAGGTGAGACTTCGGCGGTGTGCGCGAGTACCGGCGCTGGCGCGCGGCATTCCACCGCGCGATGACCGATCTTTCGGCAGCGGAAGCAAGTGAGCGGGCGATTAGGACGGCCGTTGGGCCCACGAGAAGTCGACTGACGGTGAATATTCGACGCGTTAATCGCGTCGATCTCCATGGGCTCGGGGGCTGACTCACGAGCTGCCGTAGACATCGCGCGCGCGTAAGACGCCGCCACAACGTAGTCTTCGCGTAATGCGAGGGCGAATGCTACCTCGAGAGAGGAAGGTTCCGCTCGGGTCAGGCAGTACGTGTCATGCCTTCACGCATGCCAAATACGAATACATGGACCTGCGAGTGCTGTGTCAATCGAATTTGTCTCGATGCATGACGCGAGGTGGCG
>NW_003303737.1:308528-317060 GCF_000142945.1 Phytophthora infestans T30-4 | reverse complement strand
AAGTCGTAAGTTGAGACTTCTCTATGCGTTATCGATTAGAAGAGGTCGTAAGTATACGACATGTGAAGACCAAACACTTCAAAACTTTATTCACCATCGCCGATGTATCCTACGGCAAAAGGGGCGCCCCTATACAATAATGCTGTTATTAGGACGTCGTAAGTTACGACGTAATGTTTGCACGTTCAGAGACTCCATTTGCGGTATCAGAGGGGTTAAGACAATACAAACGCGAGCCAAAGCTACTTTAAAAAGCCAGATTACTTTCTACTCGGGTGCTTTTGCACCTGCATGAGAGGCAAGTACTCCATTCAAAAGTGTCGATCGGAGTACGATCGCAAATTCGCGCGAATCCTCGTCGACTTTGTTTTGCAATAGCCGCTGGAATTCATCAGCAGCAAATGCAAGCCCCGACTCAGAAGTGTCCAGTAACGGAAAATTAAATAAAATATTGTATTGGATTTAGAAAAAAAAATAATCCGCTATTCCGTATCGATAAAAACAATAATAAGTACTGCAATTATTGTCAGGAATTGGTAGGGTCAGAGCGGTGCAGTGGTTTGGGATGATCCTACCAATCCACTGCACAGGGTTCAAGTCCCACACCTGTAAGAGAAGCTGGTGGCTACCACCGGGACTTTTGTCCGGGCTTAGGGTACTCTAGCAAACAAAAAATGCGCCGGCGACGGCAGGCAGTCCACCAGCGGATATGGGTTTTGTATATGAAAGTTTTATACCTGCTATATTTAATGATAAGACATATTATCACTAATAAGAGGTTATCCTTATTGAGTGACTTTCATCTACTCTGCGTCTTCATCGAATGCCTCATGAAACCCCAACAGAGAAGCGAAGTCCCAGAGCTCACGGTTAGCGCGTAAGAACACCAACATTTCGAAGTTAGCTGGCAACAGGCTGGAGCATAGAGGTTGAGCACCAACTTGCACTGCGAGAAGAGGCGCTCACAGCGATTGCTGGTTGGAGGAACCTTTTGTAGCACGTCAATGTACTTGGTTCCAGCGGTTCGGCGAGGTCTCTTCGCTTGACGAAGCGTTTCCGTCGCGAAATCTGTTTTCTTCTTCTTGTTCAGTGCTGCTGGTTCGCGATTAGCAGGGCCGGCAAAACGAGCCACAGCTTCTTCTTCATCGGCGCTTAACGGTCGATCCGACAGCAGCTTGACAACCGCATTCTCAAAGGCCGGCGAGTGGACGATTCGAGCCGATGCACTAAGGTGGTGTGCCGTCCCTGGATACTTGGAAATGACAGCGTCGAAAAGGAGTCGCACATCGGCAAGGTTACCTTCTTCGGCCTGTAGCTTGACACAGACGCTGTCTAGCGCCTCAAGCTTAGTGACAAGCTGGACAATCTGCCGATGGGTGCTTGGTCGGGGTAGGAGGTCCTCCACAGCTGTCACCATTTTGATAGCGTCCCGGATCTCCACATAGCGAGCCAGCATCTGGTAAGTGGATGACCAGCGCGTAGCGTTTGCCTTCAGCGGCTTGTACTTCGTAAACCGAGCCAGGTCCACTGCATTGTTTGCGTGCCGCAGCTGAATACACAGCGTTTGGACTTGGTCGATCAGCGGCTTGTAGTCTTCAAGGTACCGGCCGACAGCGAGGTTGAAGCGATGACTTGCGCATTCTACGAGCGGTACTCCTATGCCCGTAGCGACGGCTTGGTTTGTAGAGCAGTTGTCAGCAACCATGAACAGGACCATACTGCGATCCTTCTTGTAGACATCCAGCACCGCATCAATCATGTCGATGTGAGCATCAGCGGTCTGGCCGTGCTCGGCAGAAGACAGCCCGAGCAAAACTTCGTGGTAGCGCCCCGACCTTCGTGAAGACACCGTAGATAGCTATGAATAATAGGTGCCCTGAAGTCCAGCCGTCAAACATGAGGGCCAAACTGGTTGCCCATGTCTGCCGCAATACGGGTTCCTACCTTGCGCGCCACGTGACGCATGTACTTGAGCAACGTCTTCGAAGACACTGGCTTGATTGCAGCCAGCGCACGCGTCATGGCGTCGTCCACCTCACTCAGGGGCATGTTCCGGACGAGAACCCACTCCATCCACTTGAAGATCTCCATAGTGCGCGGGTCAATGAAGCCGTGTGCTTCGAGGGACTGGCCGAACGATCGCTGGCTCTCGTCGTAAGTCTTCTTGTAGCCGGGGTGGCTCGTTGCGAGGTGGTCGATGAGATTTGTGTAGCCAGTCCCCGGCGTCTGCTTGCGAGCCTTGCCGCACTGCTTGCAGGAAAACTGCCCGTTGCCGCAGTCCGTGAAGAAAAAGCTGGAGATGGCGCGAGAAGTTGACATGGCACTGGCGAAATGAGAAATGAGAGGCACGAAAGCTCAGCCTGATGCCTCCGGCAAACTCACACAAACCATTCGTTTTGATTGCATGCTTGACAACCACTACTCTACTCTCTGTTGCTTTTTACATTGGGTAAAAATTCAATATAATTATTACGGGCACAATTGCATATTTTACGGAAAGATCAATTTGCCAATAATCCATTATTCCGTCAATACAATTGCACAGTTATTATATTATAATAATTTTTTCCGAGCCCTGCCAGTAACATAGGTGTCTGCCGCACGCATACCTCTGCTTCCGAAGACAGTCCATCAGCCGACGAGCGAAGAATGCACACACCTGTTTCAGTCGAGCGCATCCCACTGAATCCGTCTTCGCCCTCCGCGTGTATTTTCCAGGTGTACACTGCTCGGTCTTTCTCACTGTATCAAGATATCTTGTTTGTATGCATTGCTCGATGACTACAATATATAGATTTATTCATTGACGTTTTGGATTGAGTATGAAGCCGAACCAAGAACAGCCTAGGTTCCTATGATACTCTACGGGTGTCGCTTTAATCCCCAACTACTACTAACTGATCATTTTCAAAAATGCACGCTCTACATACTGAATCATAGCTAGGGTAGTCCTGCTCGCAAAGTATTGAAGGCAGTAGCGATTCAAAAATGCAGAATTATCCTAGGTTGCACCATATCAGCCCTCTAAATTGACGTAATTTGAAATTATGTTTAGTGTCTACGAGCCAGTGATTACGGTCGATTATTCCTGTGAATACGGTAGCACCAGAAATAAAACCATGTACAGTACTACATGAGGCGATTGCTTGACCATTATCTTGCAAGCGAGGGCTGCGAAGAAGCGAGGGTAAAGCAATCAATCCGAGCAACTTTCCTGCGCGTAATGGGCATCCCCTTCGATACGTGAATGTCCTTTGTGCGCATTATAACCCAGATGCATAACCTTTGACTTAACACTAAAATGCTTTTCTGGAATTTATCTGTTATTTCCTCATTTCTGCTTTCTCTTTCAACGCGACACAACAGCAAACACTTCAACAACAATGTCCAGCTCACCGTCCGACAGCTCTACGCCTCGCATGCCTCACCGTTTGCTTGGCAACTCGGGGCTCATGGTCTCCAACCTTGCGCTTGGAAGTTGGATGTGGGCCGATGACAAGTACACGCCCGAGCGCTGGTACGAGATGATGAAGGTTGCGTTTAAGCACGGGGTGAACTTTTTCGACAACGCGGAGACGTACGGCAATGGTCAGGCGGATCGCAACATGGGGGCGGCGATAAAAATGGGTATCGCAGATGGCATTTGGAGTCGCGAGGATCTCGTGGTTACCGCGAAGGTGTTCGGTGGCTCGAAGGGCTGGTTCGCAGGCGGTCCGAACGACCAAGGCGCGAGTCGTAAGCACGTCATTGAGGGCACCAAGGCATCGCTGGCGAGGCTGCAGCTCGATTACGTCGACGTCATCTTCTGCCACCGATCCGAGACCTACACCCCCATCGAGGAAACTGTTCGCGCCATGAACTTCGTGATCGAGCAAGGGTGGGCGTTCTACTGGGGTACAAGCCAGTGGTTTGCGGCTGACATCATTGAGGCGTGCGAGGTTGATCGTTTGGTCCTTATTCGTCCCGTTGTAGAGCAGCCGGAGTACAATTTGCTGGAGCGCAGTAAGGTGGAGCTCGAGTTCGCACCCCTTATCGAGAAGTACGGACCGGGTCTCTCAACGTGGTCACCTCTCTCCTTTGGCACGCTTACGGGTAAGTACAGTGCCGGCACTCCAGACGGCTCCAGATTGGACATGTCGGGTCTGAAGGGGGCCATTCCGGACTTTGAAGAGCGTGTGATCAAAGCTGACCGTCTGAAGCCCGTGGCCGAGGAACTGGGCTGCTCCATGGCTCAACTCGCTATCGCCTGGTGCGTCTCCAACGACAAGGTGTCCACCGTGATGATTGGGGCTAGCTCTCCCGCTCAGTTAGAGCAGAACCTGAAGGCGTTGGACGTTGTCAGCAAGATTTCACCTAAGCTCAAGGCCAAGATTGAAGCTCTTGTCCCGCTGCAGGCAAAGGTCCCGTCGCCGGACCCGCTATCGGGTGTTCGAGGACGCCACCTGTAAAGGACACGTGGTGCTTTCATGAGCGACTGAATCACTTGTGACGGTAAGTAGCTTTTACACCAGTTCAGGTTTGGGCTCCTCACTTCCGAATTCAATACAGTCACACCGGTCTATCCAACTAGTTAATAACGATGTGTCTTTTCGGTATTTTTTCTCTTGGGCCTGAAATTGCTGTAAGAAAACAGATATTCTGGAGTGTTATTGATGCGTCGATTTGCCGATTTAGCAGCATTTAAAGCGTCGTGGGGACATAAGTGATTGACATATAGCGGCTACCACGTTGCATTACCGCCGCCGACTCGTGCACTGTGTAGGATAGCATCGCGGTATTCCCTGATCGCCATGCCGCATTTGGAGGTACTTGTACGGAATTTTTTATAAAAAAACACGGGCTGACGCTCATTTTCGTCGGTGAGCGTGAGTTCTGTCAGCAGTGACACATTTTGGAAGACCATTTGGTTCCTGACATCCTCTCGGGCTGCTGACGCCCATTCTTAGCGATCGCGGGGTTTGAACGTTTCTTTTGTTCTATGCCACGATTTTCTCCCCAGCGACAAGAGTCTCGTCCAGTGTAACAAACCTCTATAGGATTGCTGGACTACAGTAAGATGTGGTCACTTTAACACTAATTTTGATTCCTTTAAGAGAAGAAGTTCCGCCGTGACACTGTCACTGACAGATCACATCTGTGATCGTGACATTTCTGGCTCTCGATTCAATTCTCTAATGTATGGATAAAACGTGGATAACCTTATGGGCAGTTAGCCCAAGGAAAGGCCATGATTACTTGCCACTTAAGCAGATGGGATCAAGGTGCTGCCATGGTAATGACGCCCAATAACCGGAGCCAAGCTCCAGTTTTATTTTGACACACTCGCGAGGACATGGATGCACTCTTCGAAGATATCGACAGCTTTGTGGACGCCAACTACCCGATTGACCCTTTAGAAAGCTTTCCTTTCGAACTTATCGATGAGCTATCCATGCTCTTCCCAGTGCGCTCGTTCCTGGCCAAGAAGCAAACATTCAGCGAGGAAAGCTGGCACTTCGACGCAGACAGCAACGACAACAGGCTAAGGACGAACGCGAAAACTTGAGATTCGGTACCGTAATGTTAAGAAGCTGCCGAATGGAGCAACCGTGTCATTGCTACAGCGGTTTGTTGGGAGGAGATTCGTGGAGAAAGAACGAGCAGTATACACCTGGAAGATCGACTCAGAAGGCGAGGACGGATTCAGCGGTATGCACGTCACTGAAACAGGCGTCTGCATTCTTCAACCGTCCACTGATGGGCTGTCATCCGTAGCGGAGATATGCATGCGGCAGACACCTTTGATGGTCACCACGATCAAGTCAGAACGTGCGTTAGCAGCTGAAGAATTCCACCGGATGTTACAGCACAAAGCCAGCGAGGACGAGCATGAACGAGCTAGCGTAGTTCGAACGGCCCTATTGAACGGAGTGTTTTCCTCTCATGTAGAGGCTAATGTGTAGTAGGGCTGGTTTCGAGGGTGAAAATGATAATGATTTTTTATATTAGCACCGATATCACGATCTCATTTTAACTGGTTTCTGTGAAGGTCCCGCGTCAGAGTTCACTTGGTAGTTTAGTTCAGGCTGGCCTACTACAACACGCACACATTCTTGTTCCTACGGCAACATCATTCGCGCCACACAGTGGAGCATGCTCCAGAAGGCACCGTCATTTTAGGGTGAAGAGCAATATTGATGACTTCGAAGTACGAGGGCGAAAATATCCACTTTGTAACATTATTTATGGAGAGATCTTATAACAAACTCAAAAAAATGTGGAGAAATCCTACGATCGCGGCGTGCAGCGTAGTGTTTACGGTACAGCAACGGCAAAATATGACGGTATAGCTTATCTTGTGAGGTGCTCATTTTAAAAACTTTTAAAGCTTAATGGACGCAAAGCATCTTTCTTGCGAATGAAAGCTAAGAAATGAAGAGCTGCAGCTAATTGTGTGGCCGTCATCAATCGTACGCTTCCTACAACGATCATTGTAAGCTTGTAAGCAACCAACTTGCCTTTTAAATGTTAAACATGTGTATGCAGTATGTCGTAGATTTTGGGCATTGCCTGTTTACGGCTCGCTTACGGTCGCTGCTTTCTTCAAATCAATTGCGGTCTAGATTTGTGCCGTGAGTTAAATTTTTAAAACGTGACCTGCCTCAAACTTCGTGGCACGAGATTTCGCTGATGTGACGATGCAAAGCAAATCTTCGGTGAAGGTAAATTATATCTGTACTCGAAAGCTTAAAAAGGTCAATTTCGTCAGACTGACTGCCACACCTTGTTAAATCAACGCGCCTGTTGGAGGCCATGATTATTTACATGGATTAGTGCAGGATTCCAATCATGGGTCAATACATGATTGAAAGTAAAATAAAATCCCCGATTCGCCTATTTCCGAAATGAATAACAGGTGCTCATTTTAAAAACTTTTAAAGCTTAATGGACGCAAAGCATCTTTCTTACGAATGAAAGCTAAGAAATGAAGAGCTGCAGCTAATTGTGTGGCCGTCATCAATCGTACGCTTCCTACAACGATCATTGTAAGCTTGTAAGCAACCAACTGGCCTTTTAAATGTTAAACATGTGTATGCAGTATGTCGTAGATTTTGGGCATTGCCTGTTTACGGCTCGCTTACGGTGCTTTCTTCAAATCAATTGCGGTCTAGATTTGTGCCGTGAGTTAAATTTTTAAAACGTGACCTGCCTCAAACTTCGTGGCACGAGATTTCGCTGATGTGACGATGCAAAGCAAATCTTCGGTGAAGGTAAATTATATCTGTACTCGAAAGCTTAAAAAGGTCAATTTCGTCAGACTGACTGCCACACCTTGTTAAATCAACGCGCCTGTTGAAGGCCATGATTATTTACATGGATTAGTGCAGGATTCCAATCATGGGTCAATACATGATTGAAAGTAAAATAAAATCCCCGATTCGCCTATTTCCGAAATGAATAACTTCGGATTTTTCTCATTCGCGTTTCTACCGCTTCCCGATAAGATGACGCGTAGCGTCGGCGGAGGCGATGTAAGCGCCCGGAGCGCGCGTGGAGGCAACATGGGTCTCTCTCCGCGACTTCGAGGTCCTAGGCTAAGTGATACGCAAGAAGCTGGAGTGTCTGGAGTGTCTGAAGCTGCGGAAGCGGCTAGTAACGAAGAAGGCAATCCGCTGGAAACCGGTGGTGGTCCCGCCATCCCTGGAAACGACCGTGAAAGTGACTATCCCGACGTGGAGGATGTAAAATCAGGGCGTGGTTCAGAATCGGATGGTGGAGAGGAAGAGGATGATGGGGGATTTACTGCAGAATTGGTTCTTGTACCTGTTGAAGCGCCGGTGAATTGGCACACAAGCTGGGAGGCATGGCAAACCTACTTTGCCGATTACTGCCAGAGAACGATGCACGTGTTACCAGTGAAGGAGACAATGTCAAGAGCAGAGAGGAACAAGCGCCTAAAGAAGACAAGGAAGGGAGGAGACGATTCGCAGTTGGTACCAGAGCAATTTGACCCTACCAACGAACATATATCTGTACACATGGCTGGAAGAAGCGGAAATCACGCAGTGAAGGAAGCAGACCGCGGCAGCACATACGCTTGACTGACTGTCCTTTCCGGTTCGTAATCCAGTGAAATTTATCACGTGGTGAGCTCCAACTGAAAAACGGAACCTTCGTGCACAACCATAGAGTGTCACCGGCTGCTTTCGCTACTTATCCAGCATCTCGGGGCGTCGCAGATCCACTCGTAGACGCTCGAGTGCAAGGAATGCTATCTACGTTTGAAGATCTACGATTATCTACTTGAACACGATCAGAACGTGATCCAGGTAGACGTCGACAACTTGGTTCGTGACCACGGCTCTAGCATTTCCAGTTTGGACTATAACGACGCAACTGCTCGGGAGATTGCGATATTTGCAGCTGCAGACCCAGAAAATGTCTGTTCAGTGTCTGAAACGGATGCTGGTGAGACCGGTGTGTCTACACTCACCATTGTTTCTGGTTCTAAGATAAGACCATGTACTTGCAATGTCATTACCGGTAAGCTGG
>NW_003303737.1:233367-307307 GCF_000142945.1 Phytophthora infestans T30-4 | reverse complement strand
TTCAGGTGTTATTGGTGCTAGCAGGCTGCTCAATGATCCCACAACTGGGCTCCATTTGTTCTTACACGAAGATCCGACAGCTAAGATCGCATTCGCTGTGGCATTCACCACGGAGTATTCAATGAGCTCCATGTCTGCAATGGATTAAAACCCATTTAATATATCGCTCGTAGACGTGAAAGTATCATGAACCCCGAAGCTATACACGTCCTGAACGTCTCTCCGTCAATTTGAAAGGGCCGTTCGTCGTCGTCGCTTTGGTTTCCAAACATTCATCTACTTCCCTATGGGGTACGACGATCCGGCATTACAGATACAACTGCATGCCCAAAGTCTCCTTCATCGTCAAACACACATGTGTCACCACGGTGTACGCATTGTAGACATTACAGATACAACTGCATGCCCAAAGTCTCCTTCATCGTCAAACACACATGTGTCACCACGGTGTACGCATTGTAGACATTATCGATTGCATCGAAGCTCCCCCCATGCGAGCTTCCTCCTCGTACATTTGGGAGTAATCTCCACACACCATGTTACCACACAAATGCCAGAAGAAGTCGCAACGGAATAAGCGGTAGCGGTTGGAGCAGATCGAGCACAATGACGCATTGTGATACAACGATGAATGGAGATACAGCTTTAATGACTTCTGACTCGAGCTGGGTGGAGGAGCTCACGGACCAATTGTACTTAGATGACCCGAGTAAACATTCACAAGCTCCGGAATCCCTTTGTCAGTTGGTGAGCCCAGTACCTTTGTACAAGTACGAGTTCGTGGATCCTGCAGCAAGTGACTATAGCGCTGTCCGGCGCTCGGATCGGGAAACCAGCGTAGAACCGGGCATCTGTTTGATTGACGACGCCCAGGTGGCTGAAGCGGGTGTCGTTCAAGGCGTTCTTGACGACCAGAGGCCGTTCGTGGTAGATAGTGTGTGAGCACATGGATTGCTCTCGAGAAATTGACATCCCGATGGCTCCACGAAAGTGGACGTACTGAGTCCATTGATCGATCACCGTGTCGTATCCCAATGGGGCAATCCAAATGGGGCGCAGCGATTTGAGGCAGCATATTGAGCGCACTTCGACCGTACGTAGGACTCAAGGCACCAAAACTAATAACGTACTACAGTCGTATCATCGAACTCGAGTTGGTAATCTCGTTCCAACAGAGTGATGGAGAATTTAGGCTCGTCAGTACTGTAAACCCCCCTTCTTGTCTCTCGTAGTGTTGCTTTTAATGTCCGCTTTAAATGGTATTCCACATCGGCTCGCAGTTGAGTAACGAGGGATTCGTCGAATTGAGCTTGTTTGAATCGCGTTGCTTGAATTGATTCTGCGATTGACTGAGTTGACTCTGAGTGAGCTGCGATTCCTGGAAGTGATCAATTGGCTTTGAGTCAGTTGAGTATCCTTAAATTGAGTTGAACTCTGCGATTCAGTGAGTTAACTGTGAGACAGCACGTTTTCCCTTGAGGCTCCAGGCTGGGAGCAACTGAGTCGACGCTGCGTTAGCTGACAGTTTCTAGTGTTCTTGGATTGAGTCTTCGAGATGACGTGTCGGAGCTGTATCCAGAGAATGTACTGAACCATCCGAGAGCACTGCAAACGCTTGATAAACCTGTGAACGCACAGGTTAATGGACTGAAGAAGTCTATTCTATTCGAGCGTCCTCGACTCATTCAGTCGCAGCTCAGCCAGTCGCAATCACAGGCGAGTTGCAAGCATCCGTTGATTCAAAGTCAGCTCAGTATGTCTTAATTTCATCAGTACCAGTCTCAATCCAAGAACACTCGAGACACCCAATTGACTCAGAGCCATTCACATTCACACTCGTAGTCCTCGACGAAATCTTCACCGTAGTCGTCCTCGATACCTGCTTGAACTAAATGCAGCCATGAAAGCCTTCGTCCTCGAGATGCACGAGTCGACGTTAATGACGTACACAGAGTCTCTTCTTGGATACTTTGTTTTCCTCCACTTCATACAGGTCCGAGCAGTCACTACAGACCTCATAAATGACAGTAGAATTCACGACATAGTATGTTGCTGCAAAATTCGCACTTCTGGTGCAGGTCGAAAGGGATTAAACTGCCACATGTGCATGTCCGCAAGCCGAACCGAGTGCGCTCAGGACGATGACGCATTCACTCCTAGGATAAGCTGGTGCTCACCGCCTTCCGTCCCATTTGGGTCCCCTCCAGTTTGTACAGCTTTCAGATCGAAGATACTGGAGATTCTTCAGCTGAAATTGCATCCATCAACGAAAACCGCGTGATTTCCAGCTCTTCATTGACCGTCGTCAGCAACTCCACGAACACCTCGACTTTTCGATTAACAAGGTTGACCTGAACTCCGTGGCGAAGACGAACATTGCCTTCGTGCCGGTTACTGTGATGAACCTGACGCTCCGCGACTGCAATATTTCGACGCTCAGCAGTAGCTTCATGCGCGAATTGGATCCAATACCTGGACTTGTCGTGGAAAGCATCCACACCGAGTATGTGGACGGCACATACTCCGCACTGAAGGAGTGTACTTGTCTCACAACGCTCTCACGGTTTTCCGGGGTCGTCGCTCAACACGAGCAGATTGGAATCGCTATACATCCAGGGCAACGAGATCAAGGACTTCAACGTAACCAAAGATCCGTTCGCGCAGATTCAAGGGTTTACAGCGTTTATCAGTACGAGTGGATCCCCATGGAGCTCTACAGGCAGCAAGTCCATACCTAAGGACATGGTTTCGGCCGACAGCGACAACGTGCTTTTGTGCCAAACACCCGATGACATGGACAGCGCGGTTGCGGCTGTCGATTAAAACCCGCTAGCGTCACCTCGTCTCATAAGCAGTTCATTCCAGTGGTCTTGGCAAATTCCTGCGCTTTAAATCCTCTCACGGTTTCTATGTGCGTCACTGCTGTCGATCTCGCTGCCCTCATAGACAACACGCCGCGGGTTGCTCCTGCGTCCTAAACTAGCGATACTATCGGCGCTGCCGGGGCCGATGCTGATATTCGACGCGGACTCCAACGCCTCGACGGGATCAGCTGCTTCGTCCTTGCTTAACAGTTGTGGGTTTCGGTTATTGATGCAGGACTCCTGTTATTGATACACCTGCTGCAGGAGTATCAAAAACTAGGAGTCTATAGCAAATATGACAGATTTTGTATAATCAAAATATATTGGCCTAAAAACGTTTTTACACAAGGCTGTGAACTTGTCGATCCGATCCGATTGAATCCGATCGGAACGAAAGTGATCGATAGATCAGCCAATCGGATCACAATCGATCATGATCGGATTTGATCGAATCGATCGATCGGATTTTATTTTCGCAACCCATCCCTAGTTGCTACGTAGTATCTCAGATTTCAGACTATCCTCTCTGTAATAATAGCATCGGAATATTTTATTCTATATAGAGAAATCATTATGAGGAGCTGTACAAAATATTTCATCAAACCGAAATTACATCATTGAGCCAGGCCCATCTTGTCTTGGGGTCTCAAAGCGTGTTTCAGCTACAGCGAGCATATCGCATGCAGCAAATCGAAATATTATAAAGCACAAACATCTACTCGAAGCCATATTAATGGAAGATTTGACTGCAAATTCGCACTGTCCGATCGGTTTTCCACAGTTAGTTCTAGTAAATTAGGTCGGCTGGCTGGCAAAAAAGACCTTACTATTCTATTTATATCTCATGAGGGTGGATCTGACTTCTTTTGTTGGGAAATCAAGGAGCAAACAGTAGATGATCATTCTTCAGTCGACGAGTCAGAACGTACTTAAGCAATAGCTTCGCACCTCCGTGTAACAATATCCGTCATTTTCATGTCGCTATGCACTAATGAGAGGATCAAGTTGGGTGTAAGGCAGTGTACAACCAGATTACAAAAAGAGTACCCGTTACGACACCTGGTACACGGTACCAACTTGTCTCGGGGCATGACTACTTTGCTCCACTATAGGTCACCTCTTATTTGTAAATAGGCCAAATTATAAATACAGCAGTCTAACAACTACTCGTGGAAGTAGCAAATCGCTCCCTTTGAGGCCGGGAGCACGTGAACTAACGTAGTGAATACCCTTAAGCATATCCTCTGTGTAAGAACTGTGTGACCCTGTCACACTTGGTAGCGCTCGTAGTCAATTCTACACATTCGTGGCTAGATTGAGCAACCTGAATCCTCTGTTTGCTCTACATTTGAGCCACGATGGACCGAAGAGAGTTTCCTCACTTGAACGACTCACAGTGCGAGTATATTCGGAAGATGGGATGCATCTCTGGACGAGATGTCCTTCGCCGCTTGGTGGTATCAACGCCTGCCGGGCAACACGAGCGCGTGGCTGCGTTTGAGACCTACGAGTGTGGTTTTATCACTCACTTCTGCGGGAGTTTGGAGGCCTCGATGGTCGCTTCACAGACAACCAGGCCTAAGCCAATACGACCGGAGGTCCCCGCGTTTGAGGAGGAAGAAAGAGAGAGCCTTCACTCCTGAGCCCGTGAGGTGGAGATCGTCATGAAGGCAGGCGTCATTTCGGACGATCCACTTCAGGTAGCTTTGGCCCTGCTCGACCTTGGTGGACGTGCCAAGCACGGAGTATACATATCCGAGACGACATTTTCTGGATGCTTTACACCCTGGGCTCGGCTGTGTGAACAGCTTTGCGCCGCGCTCCGATCGGCAAACTTCAAGTTCTGCCAGAGCCCACGCTTTTTTGTATCTAAAGCAAGGTAAACATGAGCTAGACGAGTACGTGCAAGAGACGCGCACGTTGGGGCATCTCTGGCAGGAATCCTCTGCTTGCAGATATCAAGATAACATGCTTCATGGACAGCCTCAATCTCGGTCATATTCGCACCCAGCTATTCCGGGTGTAATCGACAGCTATGGAGGAGGAAATTTGAATCACTTTCCAAGAAGCGTACAGCCACGAACAGGCTGGCACTCCTCGGAATGAGATACATTGCCATGATGAGGATGGCGTTCCTCAGAAGGTGGAGCATTGCAACAATGACGCTGTTGCGTCTGCTGTCACGCTTTCTGATGTTATCGGTGCGTACCACAGTCTCGTTTTATAGTCTTAAGCTCGAACGAACGCTTTGGCCGCGGCTACGAATGCGGTGGACATGGGCACTACCAGCGTGAAGTTCCTCGCTAGTCCTCGAGAACAATACAACCCGTGGACCCAAGGTCCGGTGGCGCAGGCCACGGCCAGGTGAACGAAGGCTCCCCGGTCATCTGTAGAGGCGGTATGCCCTACTGAAGAGCGCTAAGTCTTCCTGATGGATGTGCAGGTTGTACACACCTCGGATCTAAGCCCAGAGAGACTTGGCTCTCTCAACCCGATGTAAGGTAGTGATGGGCAGCTAGTAGTACACTCGGTGTACGGACACAGGTGGCTGTACCTCTTCTTCAGCACGCAGACACTTCGATTGAGGAGCGTCCGGAGCATCGTCGGGTTTCTCAAACGTTTTGACGGCCTTGTCAATACTTTGAGCGATGAGCTAAGAGTAGAGAGTTTTATCGTTATGGGAGGGGGGGGTCTACACGCAAGTGGCTACGTGTAGCCACTTGGATACTGTAAGGTTTTTCACATTGGTGTGAGGTACACCAATGGTTACATTTGGAAGAGTGTTGTCTGCTTTCTTTTAACGCATTCATTGGTTGAAAGTAAATGTCTTCTACAAATTAGACTAGTATGCTTCTGTCAGACATTCGCTGATAATTACATTTCATCTATTATATTAAATTAGGAGGAAGACCCAAACAAACATATAACAGCTCCGGAAATCGGTTGTGCTTTCCTATTTAAGTAAATTAATACTTTTGAACGAAGCATAGATAGTCTAAGTGAAACGCAACTTATGCTTCCTCATACCCGTGCACTAACGTGCAAGCCGAAGTAGTCGGCTTAAAGTAGGCCTTATTGCATTGTTGACTCGACCGTGGTGGCTAATACCAACGAAACATACCATGTTGGTACCCTCGTGTACCCGCTCCTCTGCGAGAGCTTCGTTCTCATTTTGAGCACCGCGATGCACCTCGTGCTGGTGGCACTCGCAGCTCTAGTGCAGGCATTATGTCTGCACACGGCTCCCAGCCTCGTACGCCGTCACCATTTCCGAAACTTCCTCATCAAGCCTTCCGGTGCCTCCCATATATCTAGATAGGAAGGTAATTCTCTCCAACGCATATGAAGACGAATCTGATCTCGGTGTGTCTTTGGGGCTTAACAAGCCAACCTATCGAGCCGTGGGTGTCACGCAGCGGCGATGGCGGAGGCAGAAAGATTCAAATGGTCAGCCCAGGTTGACCACGGCTCTCGCGCTCTGCTTAATCGTGTCATCGCTCAGGAACAATCCCAGAGCTCTGAGCTCGCTGCCCTACAACAGGTACAGAAGGCTCAGTTCGCTCAGACCGCTTCGAACATACGAGTCGCACCTGGATCGGACGTGATGCGCCTGCGCGACCGAGTCGTTGCGCTCGAGAAGCTGACTCACGCCACTTTGCCGTCATCGAGGCATCTAGACTAGATTGACTGTGCTTCTTGTAGGGCTTCGGCTGCCCGACGTAAAATGTCGGATGGAGTCGCATGCTGGACGGTACGTCCAGTGTATACGCGTTGCCATACCGTTCAAGCACTGTGGACGGGTCGATGTAGTGTGGAGCAATCTAGCTAGTCCCGAAGTCATAGACAGCATGTGTGGGTAACAGAGCTCATGAACCCTTTTTTTAGTTCATTTGTGTTGCCTCTACCGACACTGTCTGCGTCAGCCTCTGTTTGGCTACAGAAGGTTATATTGCGTACTGGACAAACCGTATTACGGCTCATCGGCGCTCAACAAAGGCCAGTGATTGCGTGCTAAATGGCTTGTCCAACACGGCTTCCTTCTCCGCAGCAGGGCTATCTGTGCGCCGTGTTGTTATCCGCAGCAGACCTGGTCTGCGCGCTGTCTGTGCCCCGCACAGACGGCTTCTTGTTTGTAATGAATGTGCCCCGCAAAGACAGGGTGTTCTTTGTCTTTGGTATCTTTCCGGAACAAGACGCTTGCCTTCGCGTCGTCACCGCTGACACAACGTCTATATCGGTGTGCATCAGCGGCTGTTTCGACGCAGCTGTAGATCCCCCACACACACACACTTAAGGAGAAACTCACCCAAGCTCGGACGACGTGAGTGCGGAATGGTATTCACGTAAAGCGGTGTATGCCCTGTCAAGGTATGCACCGAGTAGTTGATGGCAACCTCTGCCATCGGTAAGCCGCTCCACTGAGATAACGAGTGTGCGTAGCTCTTCAGTACGTCCCCGAGCCCGCGATACACGCGCTTGGTCTATGCGTCCGTTTGCGGATGATTCGCGGTCGAAATCGACAGCTGTGTTCCAAGACGTGTGCACACTTTTCACCAGAACCGCGACGTAAAGTGTGGATCACAGTCCGACGCAATGTCGAGTAGCATTCCATGGCGTCGGAGCACCGTGTCAACAAAACGTTCAGCACTCGGTACGGTCGTGACTTCAGCCGGTCCTGGACCAAGATGGTTCATCTTACTAGATCGATAGACAAAGACTGCAGCGGCAGTCCTCCGCTTACCGTCTGGAGGAAGACCGAATTCAAAGTCTAATGAAATGGAGTGCCAACCCTCCGATAGTGTCGGTAATGATTGTAGTGGAGCCTACAAATACGCAGCAGGCTTGGCGCCCTGGCACACTTCGCAAGCACGTACGTACTTGCGCGTCATCGTCCACTGCGCTGTAAAGCAGCAGGCATTGGTGCACACGATATCGGTATTAACGGGCTCATAGATGTGGCGACAGCTTCCGACACGACACGTCCAAAGGTGCTAAGACATAGTCTAGCAGTTGTTTCGCGCCTGCGTCACTCGCATAGCGTTTCTTTATGTCGTCGATCAATGTCAACGACGGAACAATTACGCGTTCGACGCTAATTCGATTGGCGTCGGCCCCCATATTCAACCTTCCAGGTTTGTACTCAACCTGGAAGTCGTACTCCGCAAAGAACGACAACCACCTCGCTATTCGTTGCGAGATGTGCAGAGTCTTTACCGGTGTTCGCAGTGAAGCCTGGTCGGTGTAGACCACAAACGGTCTACCCCACTGTAAAATCACTCGGAAGGTCGCGAGTGCATACCTCATGGCAAGGGACTTCTTGTCACGTACAGGGCAGTTACGCTCAGCTGGCTTATGCTGGTGCGACCGATAGTAGACCACACGATTACGGCCCTCGTGATCGTGCTGCACCAACGCGCATTTAAGCGCAAAACTAGAC
This sequence comes from Phytophthora infestans T30-4, assembly GCF_000142945.1. NCBI lineage: Eukaryota > Oomycota > Peronosporomycetes > Peronosporales > Peronosporaceae > Phytophthora > Phytophthora infestans. The sequence continues at coordinate 299,006 of NW_003303737.1, read as the reverse complement.
GTGTCACCCACGATGTGAAATGGGCGATCTTTGTCAGCCACTGCCAAGTTCGACGCCTTAGTCAAGCCCTGCTCGACTGTATCGAAGGCCTGCTGACACTTAGCAGTCCAAATCACTCCGCCTTCTTTTTAAGGAGCTGTGTCAGTGGGCGAATCTTACCCGCGTGATTATCAATGTACTTGCACAAGTACGCTGCAAGTCCAGGTAACTGTCTCAACGCCTTCTCGTTAGACGACGTAGGCCATGCATTGATTACTCTGGCCTTTTGTGGGTCAGGGCGTACGCCGTTTTTCTCGACGAGACACTCAAGAACGGGTATTTCGCTCGCCCGAAAATACACCTCTTCAGATTTGCATAGAGCTTATGTGTACGCATAATTTATAGCAGCTGACGGAGGTGCTCTTTGTTCACCTCAACGGTAGTCATCCTGTCAACAACACGGCTGTTAGCGAACCCGTTATCGAAGTTGCTCGGTGGGAAGTCACGTACTGAGCGCAATAGATGTATAACACATCTGTTGAAGGTTGCAGGGGTGTTCTTCAGTCCCTGTGGTACGAGCCACTCCCAAAGCATACAGCTTGGAGTGCTCACCGCCGTGAGACGAATGTTCATTTCACGCATCCGAATCTGATAGAGTCCGTCGCGTAGGTAAAGAGCACTGTAGATGGTGCTCTTGGCCATCGAATCGATCATATCATCTTTTCGTGGTATCGCCGTCTCCGGTACCGTGGCGGTAGCTGCGTGCGGCAGGATGGGAATCGAGGGGGCCACCAGGAGACTTGCAAGGCATTGATCTTACACGTCACAGACTGAAAAGTCATTCGATGGTACGATGCATGCTGCAGATAATGGTGAAATGCTGCTAGCTAATGATTATAATAGTTTAGGTGAGGATGCCGGTTTGACCTTCGCAATCGATTCAGGGCTGATAACCGATGAGAGCGAGGAGAGTGAGCGAGAAAACCGTGATGAGCTGGTGACTGCCTCCCAGAGATCGAAACATAGGTCGCTCCGTCTGCGAACACGATACACGTGATATTCTTGTCCGGCAGCAACAATAAGCAGGGTACATCGTCGAAGAAGGCCGGTATAAAAGCTGGCTGGGATTGCTTCCTGGTGCCATTTATCAAATGCGGAGTCCGACGTTTCTGATCCCGGCTCCACTAGTGACGAAGTCTTGGCCCGAGTAGATCACAGCCCAAGTGTGAATGCCAGATCATTTTTGGGTGGTAGTGAGAACGTTGCTCTAAGCGACGTAAGCGTATTGGCGGTTGGAGAGTTGTCGGAGGAGTACGAAGCGACTGAATCAGCCGTAGTGACAGCAGCGTCAACAGTGGCGATGAGGACATCGGGCGGTGTGAGTATCCTGAAGAAACTGTAGAATCGAATGGAGAGGTCGCACACATGGACGACGCTTTCGTGCAGACAATGAGTGGAAAGCTTTCACTAGAGTCTATTGACAAAGCCGCACTGCGTAGCTTCGCGTGGGGTAATTTGTCTGTGGGCTACGAGTCGGATGGTGGTGAATATCTACAATCGGCAACCAATACAGCGACGCCGACGCGTGAGCTCCAAGACATAGCTGATTCCCCATTAAAGCTGCTGTTTAGTCTATTCCAAAGTCTTCGTGGATCAGATTGCACAGGAAAGGAAACGGTGCAAGAACCAGAGTGTAGGTGGGAGAGCTTAACGTATCGCATCAAAACCAAAGGAGCGTAGCAAGGCGACACCATAGCCAGCGAAGCAGATTGAGCGGCGCTTGCGCTTAGAGCCAGCAAATGAGACGCACGAGATGCTGCACGGCATTGTCCTCTTAGTGGAGAGGATGTTAAATCCGATGAGCCGCCGTTTCTCCCGACATTGAGCGATGACCGACAATGGTGCGATTCCTGCTGAAAACTTTCTAAAGTTCCTGGCCAGAAATCGGTGTAGGTCGATACTTCGGGGGCAAGCTGTGGAAGCTTAGACCACACGTTGCAGTCTCAATTTCTGGCTGGATGGTCATTGGGAAGTAAGTTTTTTTTTTCGATGAGGGCGTGCTCCCAGCGACATTGAAGCAAATCACCACTCAGATGTTTATAACTGACAAGCCTGACCGTCAGGGGCTAATTAGGGTGTTCGGTTCTGGTTATCGGCCAAGTTTTTATAGGGGTTAGCTTAAAAATATCGCTGATTGGTCAGATAGCTCGCTGGTAGGTGGGTTAAAAAAAACGAGAACCACAAACGGAATGTGGGTCTCGAGATTTCTTGGCACAGTCATCAGGACCGTAGAGCTTTTAACTATAAAAGGGTGCGATTCAAGACTCCGGGGGGGGGGGGGCAGCAGGATGCGACGAGCAGACCTGGGGCACATTGGAGTCGAGTCCATTCTAAAATGTCATGCTGGAGCACAAGGATGTGCCCCCGGAAGAGATTTCTGTGGAGCTTCCGCAGGACAAGAGAATACAACACGAAATTGACCTCGTGTCGGTACGAAAGACTATGTGATGCGGCAGTGGCCACTGCCGCGAGATCGAGTAAAGGCAATCGACGACTTCTTTGATAGTCGTTGTAATGCGGGTCAAGTGTGGGAATCAAAGTCCCCGCACAGAGCACCAACGTTCTGTGTCAAGAAGCCACAGGGCGGATGGCGCATAGTTCATGCTTACAACAGGCTGAAAGATGCGACAGGTGCTTGAAGTCGACTCCTCTAACGTCGAGCGCGTCTGATACGGCCCTTCCAGCTGGGTCGATCTCTCGTCATCGCGGAAAATTCTGGAATGAGACACCGCAGCCCGCAGCCACACTTCAAAGCTCCAACTCGCAAATCGAAAATTGCGATCAGACTCCATGACGCACATCGGCTCTTCCCTCATCATTTCTTTGTTGTTACCGATTGAACGTACTCCAGCTTATATTTTTTTCCCTATTGAGGGTAAGCGGTATCAGGCGGTAAGGACTCATAAACCGGTAGCCCAAACCGGTCTAACACGATCCCGCAATGATCATGGTACGCTGATTACGCAACCGATGATAATACGAGTAGGACGATTGGACGAGTGCAGCTTGATGGTGTAATCGGCCCCTCCATTACATAAGTAGATATCTTTCTTTACGTAAGTAGGTGCATCGGCACACGACTAGCGTGTACTGAAATGCTGTAGTGCCATTGGCTTATATGTGGGGAGCCGGACCCAAATGGATATGACGTGTTGTACGTGGCCAGGGCTGTGGCCTTGGTCCTAAAATAAAGCCAGAGTTGATTTTTCCTTAAGGCTAAGACTTATTCGTCCTATTGCGAGCTACCTCAACACTATAGTGTAAGCAAGTAACGGAGTATATACCTGGCACGTTAAACCTGGCAGTACTCCGAAGACCTTCCAAAAGCCAGGGTCGAAATGAGTTAAGACCTCGACCTCGCTGTTTTCCCCCATCTCACTCGGATCGAGTAGGAAGCGCTCCCCCACCTCGCGTCGGTGTCTGGATAAGACGTCGTCACGTCGCTGCTGCGCTCATCAACGCCCCACGAGCAGCGCGTTGCGGCACAAGAATTCATGGAGCGCGAGTTCGCCGATGCGAATCAGCAAGTGCCAACTCCCTCGCGTATCTCCACGACTGACGTCGGTAAACTAGATACGTCCACCTTACTCCGGTGCCAGAGAAGACCGACTTCCGCTGAATCGCTGGTTGCCACTCTGTATACCCCCCAGCGTGATCTTTGGCTCACGTTCGAACCGCCGCAAGGATGAATAACGAATTCGGGCACACTTATTCGCCCTTCGGCAAGGCACGATAGCTATACGAGACTACGTCCACAAGACACGACACCTCGCGTCGTGAATCGTGTCCAAGCCCATCAATATGACCTCTCACCTTCATGTTTTTGTGTGCGGTATGCGCGAAGGCCCGATGCGCTACTGATTTACAAGATTGGATCTCTCTATACACGAAGAGGCATTCTCCCCCTTGCACTACGCGAGGACTATGTGATTGAGGCGTCATACGCTCACACGCTGCCCGCTTCAGCTTGAGAATCTGTACCCGAGCCCATGGACATCGACGCTACCGATGCGACGAGCAATCGTCGGCGTCATTTAACGCGTCGGAACGGTGCTCGGAGCGGTCATTCTCTCACCTACTTTCGTTACCGGAGCGGGCAAGCTACAGTGCTTTCGCACGTCGATGCCGAGCCCGTGGGCTCTGACCAGCCAGATACCGGTTAGGGCCAGTAGGTGCCGGGCGTCCTACCGGCTAAAATGAAGGTCCGGGCTCCCCGGCGGCGACCCAACGTCCTAGCCCTCCTGTGCTACATGCACACTTTCATGCCACTACCACGCCGAGTGATTCGAGATTGATCATTGTCAATCTTGATGTCGCCGGCACCCGCCGACCATTCCGAGCGCTCCTTAATACAGGAGCGACAAGCAACTTCAACCGCGCGTTGAGCTTGTTGGTACTCACGTTGAACATAGCCGTCCGCAAAGATGGAGGGGCAGGCGCTGTTAAGCTGGACGATGGGCAATCATGCCGCGTTGCGTGAGATTCAACTCCCCTACACGTTCGACGTTTTCCGAAACAGCGACGATTTTCTCGTTATTGAGATTAATTTCGCTTTTGCCTGTATCCTGGGTATTCTGTGGTTGGCGCGCTATCAACCAGAGATTTACTGGTTGGCCCGGTCGGTCAATCGTCGCAGTGATGATGATGTGAGCGAGATGTTCACACACCTCTTGATCGCCCAGATCGATTGGCATCACCGTCGTGGGCATCACTTGCGCAGTGCTGTTAGCTGGCGAACACCCGTGGCGACGCGAGTGTCTAGACCAACTGGCGGTCGAGAAGAGGGTCCCGCAGACGAACGAGATGGCGGTCGACCATGGGCTCCCGATATAGAGGGGGGGGGGATCTCGTCCAGTACGAGCGACTCATCATCCTCGAGTTCGCACTCAAGGCAGCGAAAAAGGAAGACGAAGCGGCGTCAGCTGAAACCTCGCCGAGATCCCACATCAAGTGACAGCTCACCGACGGAGTCGGTGTGCGTGCATGGGTATGTGTGAAGGTACCTCCGATCACCGACGAACGCTCGAGCTTGCAAACCCACGTCGAGAGGTGCAGTCGATCACTCGACTTTCAGGTCTCTCCTGCAAGAACTTCCTTCGCAGCCTCAAGGACGATGAAACCGAGCCGATCGGCCTGATCACCGACGCCGATGCAGCGTCGCTCGAAGTGAATGCAGTCAGTGACGATGGCGCTCCCTCGCTTTGCAGCGCAATCTTGGGAAGCACTACGCGAGTCCGGCAACCTAGCCAACGAGTCCGCCTGTGAATATGTAGATGTATTTCCGTATAAGATCCCAGCTAAGCTACCATCTGACCAAGGAATTCGCCACGAGATCGATCTCGTGCCGGCTCGAAGTATTGTGTGACGCGGCATTGGCCGCTCCCACGACATCCGGTCTAAGCTATCGATGACTTCTTCGAGCCGCCACAAGGCGGGTCACGTGCCTGAGAGCACATCACCGCACTCCAGTCCGACCTTCTGTGTGAACAAAGCCATGTATGAATGGCGGATCTCCCATGCCTTCATCAAGATGAGCGACGCTACCATTCCTTCCCAGACTCGGATTCCTCGGAACAACATGTTGCTAGACCCTATGTCGGGTAGTATGGTCTACAGCACCACTGACTTGACCGATGGGTTCTATTAAATCCTCATGACGTTGAGCGACATACCGCGCACAGCGATAGGCGCTCCCAGTGGTATGCTCGGGGAGTTGCTTGTTATGCCACAAGGCTTGAAAGAATGCTCTGCCACGTTTAATCGCATGATATTCCATGTGCTGCATCTGCTCCGCGATTTCGCACCGCCCTACTTTGACGACATCTTCGTACACAGTCGCGCTGATAGAGGCCTCAGCGCGCTCGAAGTCCACTTGAAGCATCTGAGACAGGTCTTCCAGGTGATGCGCGAAAACAAGCTGTACGCAAACTTGAAGAGGTGCAGCTTCTGTGCGCCGGAGCTTCCGGTGCTTGACTGATTTGAGAGCAAGACCGGCGTCCGCGCCGACCCCGAGAAGTGACGTCGATATGTGCGTGGCCTACGCCACAGAATCCCACTGAATTGCGTCAGTGGCTGGGGCTCGCAAATTATCTCCACAAGTACACGACAGATTACGCCGGATTAATCCAGCCGCTTTCTTCGTAGTTGAAGAAAGATAAGACGTGGTCGTGGACTTACGCACATCAAGCCGCCTTCGACTCGGTGAAGAACAGTCTCGACGACGCCCCAATTCCCGCGCTCTCGGATAACTTAAAGTCTTTTCACATCGTCGGCGACGCGAGCGATTTTCCATCGGCTGTGCCCTGATGCAATTCGATGATGAAGATCGAGAGCGTGTCGTGAGATACCAGTCCAGACAGATGAAGCCGGCAGAGCGCAATTACCCTGCTCACGACAAGAATCTCCTTGCGATGCGCTACGCTCTGATCAAGTTCGAAGTGTACTTGTTGAGTGAGAATACCTTCGCGGTGTACACCTACCATGTATCGCTGAGGACAGTGATGAAGGGTCCTCACCTCTCCCAGCGGATGCCCGCTGGCTCCCCTTCTTCTATGAGTACGACTTTGTGATCCATTACAAGTCCGGCAAGAACAAGATTCTCGCCGACACATTGTCTCGGCGTCTAAACTACGACCCACGCGGCGCATTAGGTCGACAAGCTTCGCTCGATGAAGACGAAGCAGACGAGTGTGCCAAGTACGAGGCGTCAGGAGTCAACCTGACGAGCGTCTCCCCGGTAATGCCGTTTCGCGACGAAATTCAAGCTGCTTACGAGTATGACTCGACGTACGCCAGTATCCAGGAATATCTTCGCTCTCCCAGAGCCGACACACTAGGGCTCTTTCTCACTCTGTCCAAACCCATGTTTACCGATATCGTCTCGAGGACGAGCTGCTGACGTACAGCATCGACAACTTCGATGCCCTACGTGTCGTTGTCCCTAACGATCCCGATCGACGCTCACGGATTATCCATGGGTTTCATGATGCCTGACTGGGCGCTCATCTCGGTCGTGTGAAGACGTTTGCCGCTGTATCACGCGTCTTTTATTGGCCTCATCTATATAGATGGAAACGTAAGTGGGTGCGCGCGAGATCTGCCAGCGCGTGCATTCTTCGTCGTCGTCGCAGGCTCCCCTGCACCCTCTACCAGTGGCCACCGAGGCCTGCCGCTCGGTGTTGACGGACTTCATCTTCGGGCTCCCACCCGACGCAAAAGGGCGGTCAGGTGTCTTGGTGTTCGTCGCCCGCTTCAGCAAGATGGTCCACCGGGTTCCGGTGTCGGATTCGATCACCGCGACAGATACCGCGGTGCACTTCATCAATGCGGTCGTCAGCCATCAGAACCTTCCTGAATCCATCGCACCCAACGGCGACCCGCGCTTCACGTCGGCCTACTGGTCAAAGCTCTTCGCGTTTCTGGGCACGAAGCTGTGGATGTCCACGGCAGCCCATTCGGAAACGGACGGCCTGACGGAACGCGTAGATCGCGTCCTCGAAGACGTCCGTCAAAGATGCACAATGTCGCTCTCCAACTGGAGCTCGTTTATGCCTCTGGTCGAGATCGCGCTGAACAACGCGGTATACGCGTCGTCTGGGCTGACGTCCTTCTTCATTAACAACGCGCGCCATCCGCGCGTCCCTGCTCTCCTCGCCATGGTACATACCACAGCGCCGTGTGTAACCACTCTGGGTGGGGAAGAAGCTGCCGACAAGCCGTCTACTCTAGCCCCGACGTCTCCAGCAGCAACACCGGTTTTGGGTCAACCGGTTCATACACCGGTTGCTTATGATATCTCGAGTGTATCCCCAGTTCCCACGTCGGTCAACGCAGTGATATATTCCGCGGCGCCCCCTTTGGCAGCTTGGGCTAACCTTAGCCTGATCAACCCCGGAGCTGCATCGAGCCCACTTGTGCCGGCTAACTACCCGCTGAAGCATGCGGCGCGACCAATCGACTCCGCAGTCGTCTCTGACTTCGTACTACAGCGCCAAGCGGTCACCCTCTACGTTCTAGACGCACTGCAGGACGCAGTGGTCAAGCAGAAGGAGAATGCTGACAAGACTGGCCGCAAGAACAGATCTACGTTTACGACAGGCGAACGAGTGCTCCTGTCGACAGAGGGTATCAGAAACTCTGCGGTTATCAACCTCGGCGCAAACAATCTCGTACCGCGCGTTAATGGACCGTTTACGGTAATCAAAGGCATTTGTGACGCCTACCCTCTGAACATTCCTACGTCACTACGTCTGCATCCGACGTTTTACGTCGGATTACTCAAGAAATATCACCCCGCTACGATTCCAGAGTCGCCCCAGCCTCCTGAGCCGGAACATGCGTCGAGCGACCTTCTTGACGGGCGTGGTTAGCCATCGATCTATCCGCACCAAGGGTCGGATCTCGAGGCTGCGTCCCCGTCTGCAAACATTCGTGACATGACCTCTCCAGCATCTGCAGCCAAGTAAATATTTCCTGGTTCGACTGACGTAGCTGCACACTCTCCCCGATGACCCAGGCAGTTTGAGCGAGAGCCTCATCCAACTTCTGCTGGGCGCCCCAGTAGCGGTTCAACAAGTCGTCCTCGTTCTGAGCAGCCAGAACGTAAGCTTTATCGACGCGACAGCTCTCCTCCTGTGGTTGACGCTACCGGAGATACCCGCTGGATTGTTGAGCACATTGTTGTCCTCAAAGACCCACTTCGCGCTCCCAGGCGTCATCGTGGACGAGTCCACGATGTTCCGGCCATCCGTCACTATCGGGTACGATCGCTCGGACTTCCTTCCGACGAGGATACGTGGGAGTCTCGTGCTAATCTGAGTCTCGTGCTAATCTACTCCGTTACGTCACGAAATGTGGTCCAGGCTTATGACTCCAGCTCACTGCGAACCATCATGTGACACATGTACGCGGGCTTTGCTAAGCCCTCGTCGGGCCTCCTTCAGAAGGATGTCGACGGGCGCTGGGACCAAGAGCCCCAGGATGCCTTTGACAGCATCAAGGCCAGTCTCCAAGAGGCCCCTGTCCTGGCCCTGCCGGACGAGACGAAGCCGTTTAGCATCGTCTGCGATGCCTCCGACTACGCCATCGGGTGTGCATTGGTGCAGGCCGACACGGCTGGACATGAACGTGTCATCTCGTTCCAGCCCAGGCAGCTCAATGCTTCCGAACGGAACTACCCTATCCACGCCAAGGAGCTCTTGGCAATGAAGTATACCTTTAGGAAGTTTCGTGCTCACCTTCTTGGCTCCCCGGTCCGCGTGATGTACACAGACCACGCGTCCGTCAGGACGGCGACTAACTCGCCTCGCCTCTCCCAAAGGTTGGCGAGGTGGCTGTCCTTCTTCGCGGAGTATAACTTCTGCGTCGAGTACAAGCCGGGCAAGCTCAACGTGTGTACGGACACCCTCTCTCGGCGTCCTGACTACGAGTTGGCCCATATCACACGGGTGACAACGGGTCTATATCATCGGATACGCAAGGCGTATCGAGACAATGAGGCTGCCGCGCATATCGTCAAGCTCCTCATGGCAGAAGCGAGCGCGAAATCCGACTGGCTCTCGTCGCGACAGCGCTCACGGCTCCAGCGATATGAATTGAAGGACGACCTCCTCTATTACCGGGTGGGGCCCTCCACGGGTGGTCGTACCCAACGATGGGGATCTGGAGCTCGATATTCTCGCGGAGACGCACGATGCGCCCTCCTGAGGCGACTAAGACCTTTCTGGCGGTCTCTTAGGCCTTCTGGTGGACCCACATGTACACGTGGGCCGCCCAATACGTGAAGACATGTGAAACATGTCAGCAGATCAAAACCGCAGGGCACTCTTCGGCTCCACTACAGAGCCTGCCCGAACCGGCTGACTGTTGGAAGTCGATGAGTCTTGACTTCATCTTTGGGCCTTTCGCCGAAGGACACGGCAATACCGGAATTTTGGTGTTCGTGTGTCGGCTAAGCAAAATGATACATCTTGCTCCGGTTCCCGTCACTTTTACGGGCGAACAAACCGCCAGGTTTTTTGTCGATGGCTTGTTCCGCTATCACGGTCTTCCGGGGACGATTGGCTCGAATCGAGACCCGCGGTTCACAACTGCGTTTTGCGAAACGCTGTTTCCTTTACTGGGAGCTCGTCTGCAGATGTCCACTGTGGACCATCCGCAGACAGACGGCCACACAGTGCGCGTCAATCGAGTGCTCGAGGACACTCTGCGCAGTGTGTGCGCGGTAGCACCACGTACGTGGTAGACGCAACTTCCAGTTGTTGAGTTTGCGCTCAACAACGCTGTGCATGCATCCACGGGGCTCACGCCGTTCTACTTGAACGGCTTACGTCACCCAATAGTGCCTCTCACTCTTCGAGGAGACACTGACTCCTCTATACTAAGTGGGGGAGGCTCGGAAAGCCCTTTCCTCCCAGGTCTCGAATGTGAGACCGGTTTCGCTGCGAAAACAAGTGGAATCCTTTATGGATACCAAGCCGAGCGTTGTCAGCAGGGTCCACGATAACATGGCGGCGGTCCAGTATAGACAAAAGGAGTACTCCGACATACATGGAAGAGGAAATTTAAGTGTATTTTAAGTGGGGGACTTAGTGTTACTAGACACGAGGAACCTACATCTTTACACTGTCAGCTCTGTCGGCTTCGAGAACTCGTGGGAGCCGATTGAACGGCTTCTGATTGACTGCCCGAAGGCTGTCGCCATCTGGGAACAGAAGCGGTGACAGCTTCATAAGTAGTCCGGGAAATCTTGCCCGAACGAGGAACGGACGTTGACGACACTCCGTACCCGCGCTCATCATGTGCGCTAGAAGCCGCGCGCTTCAGGATGTCCCTTGGCATGATGCGCTTGCTGACCATGTGGGCAAACCGAACACGAAAATTAAGCTGGTCAAGGATGCGGGACAGCAGCTGGTCTTCATGGGGTTCCCGCAACTCCGTGGGTGAGTACTTGAGGGACTCCACCCAAGCCCGGAACATGCCCTCGCAAGAACACCAGCTGAGACAGTCCTCGGGCAGAGCCCAGGGGTATCCCCAAAGAGATAAGAGACCACCCCGGCTCTCGAGCGTCTTGCGACAAGTCGTAAATCCCTTTGGAGGGACACGGTGTGGTGCGAGAAGCACACACCGAGCCGCCTCCAAGTTGTCGACAAACAACTGCTCCTTCTGAACAAGGATGCGATCGTAAATGCTCCTAAAGATGTGGCCGCCAACAAGACCACGAGGATCGACGAGAAGCTCAAGGAAGAGGTCAGCCCCAGAGATCTCCTCGGGAGGTCAATACCCTCTTGAGTTGACGGCAGCTCCCTGGCTGTCGGGTGCCACCACGAACCCCCACGCACGCGCTGGGCAGCTTGAAAGCCCTCCCGCTGCTGGTCGAGGCCATTCGTGATTTCCCGGGGCTACGAAATAGCACCCTCTTCCTTGTCCTCTTCATCCGAGGAGTCGAAGGGCCCCGATGGGAGTACCGATACCCCTTCTCCTCGCGGAGACTTAAACGCCGTACGCTTCTTAGAGGGCTTAGCGCCATTGGCTTTGGCGGTCTATGCGCGCGCAAGACCCTCGGAAAGCGTTTACGATATTTCTCTTCCTCATCGCTACAAGCTTTAGGAGTGCCCTTAGCCTCGACGGCCGGACTCTCAGAGCCCACAGACGTCCTGGGAATGTGATCACCTTGATCACTAGCGAGCGACTGCACGCTGTCGTCCTTGTGATCGCTGGGCACTGGGCGGTGCCTGCCCGCAGAGCCCGCAGGGCCATCGTGCGTGCTCTCGGGCTCGGCTTCGTCCTCACTGCTAGAGTCGAACTCACGTCCAGCGAACCCAGTGTTCGGACGATTGTCTGGAGAGGTCGAGGGCGACAGGCTGCGGCGCTTGTTTGTTCGCTTGCCCACAGCCGGGTCGCCTGATGATCCGATCGCCTCGGATGCCACCTGAGTAATCTCGAAGTGCCGAGCCTTTGCCGTGAGACTTAGTGCTCGTGGCTTGCGTCTTTCGCAGCAGCCTTGTAGTGTGTCTTCGCACCGCGCTTTGCAGTTCCACGAGGCATGATAAACGGTCGAAGTGGAGACCAGAAGAAGAGCGCACAAACGGCTGCTCGAGGCTCTAACTGTGAAGTGAGCTTCCGCCGCGCTCGCGCGGTCAAGCCGATGTTTTTCGGCTTTGAGAATGAAAGTTTATGACGAACCCTTCTTCATTCTGATTGGTCGGTAAACCGAGCCCAAGAGGTGGGAATGTAACGGGGTACGTAGCCTTAAGTGTATCCCTAGTTACATGAAGTGTGACATGTCATACTTCGGGATATTTGGTACAAGGTACCAAGGTCGTCCAAAGCCAACAATTGGCTGATGATTGCTTTTCTATAGGTGACTTATAGTTTGTATTAAACCCAATCGTTATCTACCTATAAATATACTTAGTTTACATTCTGCCTTAAATAGGTCGCTTTGCTCACTTTCGATAACTGCCGTTCACTGAGAGTTTGTATACTCTCGGAAGTTAACTTCCTCTAGCGCTAGGTGCTGTGTGACCCCGTCACATGCACCCTCTCGACACCTCAAATCAGGTACAAATGTTTATGGAACAAATCCATAAGAGGTGGAAATTTCGTGTTATATGGGAAAATCAGGTTGCTTCGAAGTGCACATTGGAGACCCAGTCGCGTGTAGACCTCAACGACTGTGGCTGGGCTCTTTTCCGTGTGAGCTTCAGACGGACGCACCACGACGCACACTGTTTCACCCATAGCCAAGCGGTGAGCTCGAACTAACTTGCTGCTGGAAGAACATCATGTTGCGGATACAGGAAGGGCACAAGGTTCTTTAAGATATTCTTACGCGAACTCGAGGCCACACACGCGCAGACGGACGAAGTGACCGAGGCCTTGGACGTGAAACACACCTTCTTGCTCAGGTACAATCGAATGTGGAAGTGAAATTAGGCCACTATATTCCCGCGCTGAACAAAGCGAACGAGTAACTTCATGGTAAAGCCTGCGTTCTTGGCATTGACGTCCGCCACATTCAAATCCGTTACCTCAGCAAAGACAGCGTTGTAACCAGCGTAATTCCATTTAGTGGGGCCAGCCATTCCTTTGCAGGGACTGATGAATGCTTCTACAACATTCAATCGATATTTTACACATCATATGCACCCAGTGCGCCACTTCGCACCGAGCTACTTCGACGATGTGTTCGTTCTCAGCCGGGCTGTGGACGGGAATGCTGATGTTGAGGTGCGCAAAGAGCACCTTCGCCAACTGCTAAAGCTTGTGCGTAAACATAAGCTTTATGCGAGCCTGGAGGAATGTATTTTCGGTGTGAGCTCGATGCCCGTCCTTGGGTGTCTCGTTTAGAAGAATGGCGTACGCCCTGACCCAGAAAAGGTCAGAGTGATCGATGAAAAGCCTACGCCATTCAACATGAAGGGTCTGAGGTAGCTCCTTGGCTTCGCAGCGTACTTGTGCAAGTACATTGATAATTACGCGGGTAAGATTCGCCCACTGACACAGCTCCTTAAAAAGAAGGCGGAGTGGATTTGGTCTGCTAACTGTCAGCAGGCCTTCGATACAGCCCAGCAGAGCTTGACTAAGACGCCGAACTTGGCAGTGGCTGACAAAGATCGCCCATTTCACATCGTGGGTGACACGTCTAGTTTTGCGCTTAAATGCGCGTTGGTGCAGCACGATCACGAGGGCCGTAATCGTGTGGTCTACGATCGGTCGCGCCAGCATAAGCCAGCTGAGCGTAACTGCCCTGTACGTGACAAGAAGTCCCTTGCCATGAGGTATGCACTCGCGACCTTCCGAGTGATTTTACAGTGGGGTAGACCGTTTGTGGTCTACATCGACCAGGCTTCACTGCGAACAGCGGTAAAGAATTCGCACAACTCCCAACGAATATCGAGGTGGTTGTCGTTCTTTGCGGAGTACGACTTCCAGGTTGGGTACAAACCTGGAAGATTAATTGTGGTAGCCGACGCGTTATTGCGTCGACCTGATTATGCTGGAAAGACAGCCGACGCCAATTCGATTGGCGTCGAACAAGTAAGTGTTCCGTCGTCGACATTGATCGTCGACGTGAAGAACGCGTATGTGAGTGACGCAGATATGAAACAACGGCTAGACTTTGTCTTAGCACCTTTTGACGTGTCACACTGAAAGTTGTCGCCACATCCTGGAGCTCATGCACACCGATATCGTGTACACGAAGGACTGCTGCTTTACAACGCAGTGAACGACGATGCGATCCGCATCGTAGTACGGGATGATTATGTTCTGCGTATGCGGATCATGTACGAGTATCGCGATGCCTACGGCAGGGCATCCGGGCCGTGAGAAGAGATACACTTTTCTCACGAGGGACTTCTACTGGTCCCATAAGTACAAGTGAGCGCGCTAACGTACGTGCTTGCGAAGTGTATCAACGCATGAAGCCTGCAGCGTATCGCAGGCTTCACTACAATCATTACCGACACCGTCGGAGTGTTGGCAGTTCATTGAAATGGACTTCGCTTTCGGTCTTCCGCCAGACAAGAAGCGGAGGTCTGGCGTTGTGGTCTTTGCTGACAGATTCAGCAAGATGGTTTATCTTGCTGCAGTAACGGCTGAGGTCACGGCCGTGCAGACTGCTTGACCGTTTGTTGACATGGGTTCCGAAACCATGGAATGTCGCTTGACATTGTGTTGGACCGTGATCCACGCTTTTCAGCGCGGTTCTGGCGAGACGTGTTTACAGAACACAGCTGTCGATGTCGACTACGGATCATCCGCAGACGAACAACCAGACCGAGCGCGTAAATCGCGTACTCGTTGACGTACTGGAGATCTACGCAGACTCGCTCCCATAGTGGAGTGACTGCTTGCCGATGGCATACTTTGTCATCAACAGCTTGGTGCATGCATCGACAGAGCATACACCGTTCTACGTGAATGTCATTCGGCATCCACGGCTTCCGAGCTTGCTCAGAACGGTGGTTCCCTTCTTTAGTGGCGGAGTAATTACGGCTGCGTCGAAACAACCGCAGAAAAAAACTTACACCGACGTGGTATCGGTGGCGACGTGAAGCCGAATAGCTCGTTCTGGGAGCGCGGCGAAAGCAAATAACACCGTGTCTGTGCGGAGCACAGGCACCGCGAACAAGAAGACGTCTGTACCGGGTACAAATAGCGCACAGATCGAGTCTACTGCGAAGAACAAACACGTACTTGCATGGCACAGACGGTGCGTAGGTTAGGCCTGCTGCGGAGAAGGAAGCCGTGCTGAACAAGTCATTCAGCACGCAATCACTGGACTTTAACCAGAACGAACTAGCAGCTTCTGTAGACCGACAGAAGCTGAACGCAGACAATATCGGTAGAGGAAACACAAATGAATTCAAAATGGGTTCATTAGTTCGGTTACACTCCGCGACATAAGTTTTGTGACACCTATACTTTTGGCTGTATCTTGACGTCTAGGTGGAGTTAGACGACGCTATTTAGATATGTTCCACCTATCAGATAGCGCGAAAGGGGGCTCGTGACGCCAATCTAGATTTCGTAGAACTTCTATAGGCTGGCATACAGCTAATTAGAATTTACACTGTGACAAAACTTAAGGACAAATAATGACTTGATTTCATTATTGAAATAATGTACCCATTTAGCTAGTAGTGTGTATTGTCGCCATTCTTGCGGGCTACCTCAAAGCAACGAGAAGGCATGGAGGCCATCAGATCCAGCAGCTCTTTCATCGTCACTGAATCCCACGCCTTCATACCAGCAACAGTGAGTTCAGCTACAGAGCTGTACGGCTTTCCATGACTGTAGACCTTCCTAGCCAAAATTGCCCACACGTTCTCAATCGGATTGAGATCGGGTGCGCGAGCTGGTCCGTCAAGCAGCTGCACCCCAGTCTCCGTGAAAAACTCGGTCGTTGCGTACGATGCGTGGAAAGAAGCGTTGTCTTGCATGAATACAAAATCCGTGACGTAGTTCCTGTGGGCAAATGGGAGCATATGCTCCGACACCGAATAGATGTAGTGGCCAGAGCTCTGGCGCACATCCAGAACCACCAACTCCGACTTGCTTTTGACCCGAAAGCTCCCTAGACCATTAGCGAGCCTCCCCCATTTTGTCGAGACATGTAACGACGGGGAGGACACCTCATGTCACGCCAATAGTGCTTGTACCCATCTGGGCCGTCGAGATTAAACTTTTTTTCATCTGAGAAGATGATCATGGACCAAACCACCTCCTTCTGCGCAGCCGTCGAGAGCCTCTCGGTAAACTTTAGACGCGCCTCCTTGTGCGCCTTTGCTAGAGGTAGTGTACGATCCATTTTAGAGTAGACAAGATAGTCTACCAAGGACAGAAGTCTCTGGATCGTACGCACCGAGCATGCCAAACCGTACGTGACCTTCAACTCGGATGCCGGATAGTCTCCTGTTGCGGCGCTGCCTACGGACTTGGCGGTCTGTTAGGCTTGCCGGACGCCCCCCCTCTCTTTTGGCTTTAGTGGTAGGTACCCTCAGGGCGTAGCTGACGCCATTCACCGACCGCTCAAGCCGTTGAGCGATCGCGCCGACACTCAAGCCTGCCTCGTGGAGGCCCTTTATGCGGCCACGTTCGTCGTCAGTGATGCTTGGTCCTCGCCCATAGTTAAAATAGGATAATAAGGCCAGTTTAGGGGGATTTAAAATTAACCATCATTCCGTACCATAATGAAATCAAGTCATTTTTTGTCCTTAAGTTTTGTCGCAGTGCAAATTCTAGTGAGCTGTATGCCAGCCTATAGAAGTTCTACGAAATCTAGATCGGTGTCACAAGCCCCTTTTGCGCTATCTGATAGATGGAACATATCGAAATAGCGTCGTCTAACTCCAGCAAGGAGCCGAAATACAGCCAAAAGTATAGGTGTCACAAAACTTATGTCGCGGAGTGTAGTTACAAAGAGCCTACCGCGACATGCAGTCTCTGACTTCGGTGCAAGCAAGTCTGCTTCCCGCTCAACCGGCCCGTTCACAGTACTTTAACGTCATGGCAACGCTTATATACTGGACATACCGTCTAGCATGCGACTTCATCCGACATTTTACGTCGAGCAAATTGGGCCTTACGAACGACGCGAGCCACCCAGTCTCGATGGCTCGATGACGACGAAGCAGCGTGTTCCAACTTCTCGAGCGCGACGACGCGGTCGCGCAGGCGCCTCAGCTCCGATCCAAGTGTGACTTGGATGCTCGAAGCGTCTAAGCAGCCGCAGCGACCTGGGCCTTCTGTAGGCGCATCATCTGTTGCAGGGCAGCTTAGCTCCGCCCTCTGGGATCGTTCCTTGGTGACGCCACGATCGTACAGATCGCGAGAGCCATGGTCCACCTGTGGTTGCACATGCGGAGGGTATCTCTCCGCCCCGCCGCCGCTGCGTGACGCGCACGGCTCGGCACGTAGGATTGTGAGTGGGTCATGAAGCCCCGAAGACGAACCGAGATCAGGCTCGCCTTCGTTTTATTGGGAGAGAAATTTCTCGTTATCGAGTTACATGGGATCCACGGAA
This sequence comes from Phytophthora infestans T30-4, assembly GCF_000142945.1. Taxonomy (NCBI): domain Eukaryota; phylum Oomycota; class Peronosporomycetes; order Peronosporales; family Peronosporaceae; genus Phytophthora; species Phytophthora infestans. The sequence goes on along the minus strand of NW_003303737.1, from coordinate 281,437 downwards.
CGTCCTGATGAAGGACATTCCGGAAATGGTGAGGGCGTATGAGGCGCAGCACCGAGTGCAGGCATAATGCCGGCACTAAAACGGCAAGTATCATCAGCATGGGGTGTATCACGGTGCTTAAGTTGAGCACGGAGGTCTCGCAGAGGAGCTGGTACACGCACGGAAGCGTATCCGAGAGCATCGTGTTCAGAAAGGAGCACGCAGTTTGGGGCAGACAATTCCTGCCTCCATAGCGTCATTATGGAGGCGATCGATGGGATGATGCTTCGAGAAGGTCACAAAGCGCTGGCGAACCGAGACAATACGCTTGTGGTAGCCTTTCTCATTGTTGTTGAAGCGCACAGCAAATGCGTCTTGTCAGTCGTCACGAATGCACGCGTTTACTTAAGCATAGCGTGATATTGAGTGACACGTAGATTACCTTCTGCCGCGGGCGTGCTCGCTTGCTTGGACGCTGTTATTGTTTTTTGCAGGTTCAGCCACTGACGAAACAGATTCTGCCGGTGCAGACTCTTGTGCAGGCGTCTTCCTCGGCGAGCTCATTGCGAAATGAGTTCGGATTTCTCAAACGTTTTGACAGCCTCGTCAATACTTTGGGGGGTGTTAAGACTATAGAGTATTTGCTTTACGAGGAGGGGGGTTAACCCCTCCAACCCGATAGCTCTATAAGCTGCGTTATGGCTCCGGAAGATGCCCGGGTATGAGGGCTTATATTGTATATACAGCATAAGGAAAATAAGCTTGCTTTCACTATGGCCCTGGCGTTTGCACATCATTCGGTTTATAAACTTTTATATAACGGTTTGGAGCACGAAAAGAGACTGATCGCCTTTCTACATAGAGTAGGGGTTACATTACTACTCTCCAGTTTTCCGTTTTTTGGTATGCAATATGACAGTTTGAAACAATCATTCAGATAAAATATTGAATTTTAGAGGAACCTTTCGCGCCAAATCACCTAGGCCAGTCAGTTGAGATTTTGCGCGGGGAGGACAAAAGCGATGGTGGGGGCGCGTGGCAGCGCTCCACGCGAAGATGCAGCGGCAGTACTCGAGGAAGAGCGTGGGACAAACCACTTCCGTCTTATCTGGCCGGAGTTTAGGAAACTAGGGTGGACGTCGAAGGCACCGCCTTCTCATGTGATTGAGACACGATGGAAGTACATCCTGCCAGGTGGTTATGGCACTGATGGCCTCGACTACATCCTTGGGGATGAAGCCGTGGTGAACTACGCTTTGAAAAGTAAGTGGTTTTGTATTGATATGCTATCTGTGCTCTAATGGCTTGTATCGCATGTGCAGTGAGCCAGCAGTCAGCTATCGACCGAGTCCGCGCCACAAGAGCAACCTTAATTGCATATATACCATAAATGATTTTATCACCTTTTGTTGTTTTACCTATAAGTTTACCTTTAAATTGTTTTTTATATTTGGTTTTTTTGGAAATAATATAATTAAGATTTTTTCATTTAGAATTTAAATTTATTTCTAAAGCTTAAAAACATGATTTAATACTACAAATACCTGAAGGAGTTTTAAATTCATCAAAATGATATTTAATATCATATTCTAAAGTATTTAAAGATATTTTTCTTTTTGGAAAATCATTTTTTGTCGTTTTGATTTATTTAAACGACCTTTACATTGTAGACGATACATTTAAACGACCTTTTAATTGTAGCTGAAGACGCTAAAACGGCAATAGCACAACTTGCATCGACTGTTGTGCGTCAATCGCCTGCGCACAAGCCGCCCACGAAGAAGAGATCGTCGTCTAAGTCCCCAGCTAGAAGGTCTAAGTCCCCTACTAGAATGTCGACGGCCACGTCGCCAGTGCGAGCACGTGCATCCCAGTCAGGAGTGCATGAAAGTCCGAAATGTACGGGTGCTTGGGTATACTCCATCAATTTATTATTAAACTGTATGTGTAATTCTGTATATTTAACTTTACTGTGATACAGCGTTGGCAACATGTGTATCTTCTGTAAGCGCTTCCAAAATTTCACCACCTCCAACACTTGCGGCACCAAGTATGTTGTCACCAGAAGGTATGCTACGAGGAATATTTTACCTTCTGTCTATTCATGCTAATCTCTATGCATCATATTTGCTGTGCTGAAATATGTAGAACCCGATAGAAACCAGACCTCGTCTTCTCATACAAGTGGAGAAGAACCTGCGCCGAGTTATAAGAAGAAACAAAGTCGGGCGATGTCAGGTGATGATGGACCAGAGCAATCGAATTCATCAAGAGTTGAGGGAGGGAGCAGCACCAGGCACGCCGCTAAGGACCGTACGTCGTTTTTATGCTGTATATGATGCCTACATGTTACACCTAACCTGTATTGTAACGGGGTTACATGGTGTGGAACACGCAGGGGTACGAAGTACCCGGAGAGCTAACAAACTCTCAGTACAGAAGTTGTAGAGTTAACAAGGCCTCTCAGTACGTTGGCTGAATGCCACACGTTATGCATTTGATTAGGTTTAACTATGCTAGATAATTAAAAAAACTAATTTTACCCCTAGGCGGCTTGGCCGCAATAATAGTAAATAAAACACTTCTGTTTTTTAAAGCATAGAAGTTAAGGTGTTAACTTTGAGCCCTGGTGTAACGGGGTTACACGGTGTGGAACACACAGGGGTACGAAGTACCCGGAAAGTTAACAAACTCTCAATACAGAAGTTGTAGAGTTAACATAGTGAATCATCTCTTCGAGATGGACCGATGGGCGGTGAACGTGAGCGTTCGCGTCGTGGACGCCGGCGTCGTATGGACGCAGACGCCGTTTCGGCAAGTGCTGACTCTGCCCGCGAGAGCCCAGCTGAGGCAAGGCCTCCTCCTGCTCTGCTCGATGAGCATGGTGAGCTCCACTTTCACGTGGAACACCTTGTGGCGTGGCGTAGACGCCAGGGTCGTACTCAGTACTTGGTGAAGTAAAGGGGTTACCCTCACTCACAGACTTCATGGGAGTTTGAGGTTATCCTCCGGCAAGATTGCCCTGACGTCGTTGACGCTTACGACCGGGCACATCATGTGCCGAAGCCCTACCATGGCGTGCAACAGCGTCGCCAGGCGCTGGGCGCCTCCCACTAGAGTGGGGAGCGATCAGGTCAGCAGTTGAGTTCAGGCTCTGACCAGTGGCTGCAGCAGCCAGCTCGTACGTATGAGCGGTGCTCGCAGCGGGAGCAGGCGGTGGAGAGACCTCGTGGTGTTAGGGACAGGGTCCCGAAGGAAGCAGGTGCTTCGTGTTGTGCTGAACAAGGTTCAGGCACAAGCGTCTCGATAGACGCATAGTTGTTTTGAAACAACTTGCTCGATGAGCATGATCCAAATGTGGATGCGCTGTAACAGCGAAAGTGGTGTCCCGGACGGGGATTGAACACTGGCCTTTGGCTTGCCAGGCTGGAGCTCTACCATTGAGCTATAAGGGCGATGCCCGTACGTCAGTCCGAGAACGGACTACTCATGGTATGAGAGGGCTGCGCCCGGGTGGATTTGAACCACCGACCTGTGGCTTCCAAAGCCAGCGCTCGACCACTGAGCTGAAAGGGCGTTGCCCTTATCTTGTCCATTCAAGGACAACAGTTCATGGAACGAGAGGGCTGTGCCCAGGTGGGTTCTAACCACCGACCTGTGGCTTTCCGAAGCCCACGCTCGACCACTGAGCTAAAAGCGAATTGCTCTTAAGCTTGTCGAAGCGTGGACAATCGTTCATGGAACGACAGGGCTGTGCCCGGGTGGGTTCGAACCACCGACCTGTGGCTCTCAAAGCCAACGCTCAACCATTGAGCTAAAAGGGTGTTGCCCTTCAGCTTGTCCAAGCGTGAACAATCGTTCATGGAACGAGAGGGCTGTGCCCTAGTGGGTTCGAGCCACCGACCTATCGCTTGTGAAGCGAGTGTTCAACCGCTGAGCTCTGGTCGACGGCTCGAATGAGTCAAGAGCAGTGCTCTAAGCGGTTTGCAGCTCTTGGAGTAGGCGCGGAGCGCGAGCGTAGGTCTGAGACCGCTTGAGAGCAAGATGCGCGCTGCGCTTGGAACATTGGGCCGTGGGCCAACGACGAGAAGTTGGGCATCAACGATGCGTAGGCGTTTGTGAGCTCACGGAGCTGTACAACGCTGGTGTGAGGTATAGTAACCTCCGTCGTCTTAACAAGACGTGACCTCGCTGAGGAAAGTTTCGAGAGCGGAAAGTTCTCATCTTAGTGGGGGAGAGTGTAACGGGGTTACATGGTGTGGAACACATAGGGGTACGTAGTACCCGGAGAGCTAATAAGGTTTCTCAGTACGTTGGCTGAAAGCCACACGTTATGCATTTGATTAGGTTTAGCTATGCTAGATAGTTAAAGAGATACATTTACCCCTAGGCGGTTTGGCCGCAATAATAGTAAATAAAACACTTCTGGTTTTAAAGCACCAAAGTTGAGGTATTAGCTTTGAGCCCTGGTCTTGGGCTGTAAGTGTCCTTTAATTAAGGAACTTAGTATTAGTGACTCTTTGAGCCGAACGTCTTCCTCTGACGCTAAAGCTACGGCAGACCCGCTGCAGCCGCCATGTTGGCGATACCTGCGGTGTCCAAGGCGATGAGGCTCTCGACCCGTCGTAGATAATTTAGAAAACTGTCACCGTATAGGAGCACATGAATATTGCGCGTAAGACTCCTATTGCAGCGAGCGAAACGTACCGAAGCTATTCTGACCACGTCCGGATCCAGTTTGGGTTGCTGTAATCGTGATGTCATTGATCAGACGCTTGGCGTCCCGATAAACTCGACCGTCAGCTGCTTCTTGGCCATGCACATGTCGTACAGACTGTATGCAACCCCCCGTCTTGGTGCTTGTGAGGTCCAACACCTGGTGACCAGCGCTACTAGACTCGTTGAGGCCACCGCCTGCCCACATGCCCTTGGCCAGGGCGTCGAGCGCCATCACTGGAACTAGCAAGTCTCCAAATGTATCGGTGAACATCGTGTCGATGGCGTCGAACTTGTCCGATTGCTGGATATCCGCACCAGTTTCCAAATACACCACTACGATCTCCGTCGGGTGCGCGTTCAGATACGCCTTGATCTCGTCCATGGAATCTTTTGTCAGCGGCTGCTCGGACACTTTAATACCGGAGATCGACGGGAAGCAGCCCAACACCTCCGGCCCCCAATTGTACGTGCCGTAGTTACCAAACGTCTTGCCGAACGCTTCGAAGAACCCACTCACAGCATCCGAACGAAGGTTGCCGCAGTGAGATCGTTGAGGAAGAAGTGTGTGTCGACCTCGATGAACCTAATGTCGATATCGAGCTGGACCGTCATACTCAGCACCTGGTCATTCGTCTTGACGTAGGGATGTATTAAACTAGCACTACGAGAGCCTCAATTTGGAACTTTTCCCTTTAGCTTGTATTCTCGGCCACGAAGAGAATATCCCTGATCGTGTCTACCTTTAATGCACCATGCCGCTTGGTTACCGTGTTGCCTGCCGTGGAAAATGCACGTTCGCAATGTCTTGAAGTGGCTATACACCCCAGCCATTTACGAGCAAGAGGAGAAAGTGTTGGAAGCTGCGTGCGATTTTATTTCCACCACGAAAGGGCCGACGGCAGCTTCTTCCTGCGAGATAGTCTAAATGGCAGTCGACTTGGAGAGTGGGGAACGCATCCTGCTGTGGTCTAACTAACTTCAACTTGTCGCAAAGTATGGTTTCGATTTGATTGGCAATCCCAACTTATTTTAACCAATCGACAGTAGCGATTTGTCTGGGTGTCGGCAAAGCGTCGGCAGGACGTCCCTCGTAAATTTCGGACGTCCCTCTCGAGCAAAGTCGAGTCGACATCCAAGACCGCGACGTCGACAGCTCTAGCTCTGACCATGCTTGATCTAGGCTATAAAACGGATAGACATTCCATCTGCAAAGTACAATAGGACTTAGAGCGATTCTGAAATTACTACAGTGGTCACGGTAATGAATCTCATTGAAATTATTTTGTGTGGAGTAATTGTTTTATCTCACAGCAATTGATCTCCGTGAGAGTATTAATGAACTCCCATTAAATAGTGTTTGGTAAAATAAATCTTATTGCTATTACTTTATGTAGCCCTGCAATTAATCTCACATCTACGTGTCGGCATAAACCAAACCAGAAGGTAGAGTACCGATCACCGTCGCCGAAGGTTTTTCCTTTTTTGTCGCTGGTGTTTCTAGCAACGTCTCCGGCGCGATGATCCGGGTATTTTCAAATAATTTATGCAGATGAGGATATAATTGTGTTGTTCTCCATACTCCAGCAAGGTCCAAGGACAGACCACTTCTTATCATAGCTTTGCGAGCATAGGTGATAACGGACCAGCCGTCGGATGACGACATATGCATTGCAGTGGATACGCCAAGTGCTCATAACACTGGTGTTGTCAAGAGCGGTGGTCTGTCATTCGCGCCGTTGAACCTGTGCATCAAGGACAGCTTATAACTGACTACTATGGTACTTAAGTATCCCTCGAGTACTTTGTCACGCTGCCTTCGGGTGCGGAGAAGTAGTCTCTCCGTGGCAGAACGACGCACTTCGAGCCTGGACAATCACTCGAAAGCAGCGTCAATCTACGAGGCATTGATGTTATCAACCCACCTGCGTCTACCGCGACGTTCGTTTGAACAGCGAAGTAATGATTCTGGTAGCCGAGAAGATGAGCTGATTCCTATTACTGGAGCTATGGTCTGTAGTCTCTCCGTGAAATACAAGAAGCGCGATCGTCGGGAGATGTTCAGCCCTAGCATTCTTTTCCTGAGCGAGCCGACGAGTGGCTTGGATGTGCGTTCGGAGAAGGAAGACGGAGCAAGCATTCGTGCTGCTCGCAATAAACGCAAAGTGCCTGAATAGTTATCAGAAGCTCGACTAACTCTTGGTTTGAGTAAGCCAAACAGCAGCACAATTTTTAATCAGCCGCGCAGTGGTATTGTACGGCATCGTGCTAACCGCAGAAGTTGCTGGCAGCAATTTGCTGGAGAGTTTCGAGTCTGCTCGTACTACGTAGCACTACAGTATAATAGAGGGACATCATCGTCATATTATGTGGTTCTCTTCAAGAGATACTTGTATACGGCGAGCGTTGGAGCCGAGAGTTGTCGCGATGGAGCAACGTAAAACTGATAAGTACTACCTACGAGTGGTGGAGTCTGTGAGCTCTACAATTGCCTTTAAAATAGATCATTGTTTGATCTAGCGCTATGTGTTTAAAGCTCTTTGTTTATAACTTCAGGGCTTGCTTTTTTGACAGGCCGAATCGTTTTTGGCTTTCAAGAACTACAAGCCGTACGAAGAGAGTCACTTCAATAAGATATGCAACATAAGTCGAATGGTATCATTCAGAAGCGTTCACGTCGTAACGTTTGATGCATGACCTTAGTTTTGTGCTCCGTTCGATTGGCGCCTTGCTCTTCTTTATAGTGCTGGTTTACTAAGTTGACGGTTACACTACGAAAATAAAAAGTAGGTGGCGAATCTTGTTTCTTTAGTGTCAGTGCACCACTTATCAGCGCGTAAGCTTAACTTTACCGTTCAAATATTAACTTTTGTAGTTTTTTTCCCTTCTCCTAGCAAGCCCAATAGTGAATACAAGATATCAACCACAGCTGAGAAGGTAATGAACTCTGAAAAAGTTTGTTCACGTGAATTATTCTCAACAAACTTGAGTGAGAATATTTAGTGTATGAGATTACTTATCAACTTAGATTAATCACCGTGACCACTGTACTTTGCAACAAGCGAGCACTTACTTCTGTACAGATCATACGTTGTTTCAAATCGATAGCGAAAAGAACCGAGCAAAAAACAGGTACATTCTTCAAATTATTAAAACCGTGACTACTACCGTACGAAATCTAACACTCGCGTGCTGCACGATTTTGTTGTCATCTTCGCCGCCTTGATCGCGAAGTAGCTCTCGACGGGTAGGTTTACGAAAACCGACTTTTCCTGACCGGCGAATAACAACTCGCTTGCCTAGCGAAGGTGGGATAGATGCACCAATGTCAAAGTCTTCGTGCCAGATCTGGTAACAGGTCTTGACAGTGCCGCCGAATGTACGCCATGCCTTCGGACAGAGAAAACACTGGCGTCAGACTGTGAGCAGTCACAATAAAATGTAGTCTGATACGACTACTTGTGGTTGCCACGCAATAAGGCGCAGACCTTACACGACCGCTAGCGGCTCTTCTGAACACCCAATACGACCACCCAGTCGTCAAACTGAATATGTGCGTGGCCCTAAGTGCGGGAGGCGGTGAGGATGGAGATGCAGAAGTTTCTGCAGTTTCAGACGGTAATTACCCATTAAACCGGTAGCCCAAACCGGTCCAACACGCGATGATCATCATACGTTGATTACGCTACCGATGATTAGACGAGTAGGATATTGGACGAGTGCAGAGTGTTAGTATAATAATGCCCCTCCATTACAGAAGTAGGTATATTTCCTTACATAAGTAGGTGCATCGGCATACGACTAGCGTGAGCTGAAATGCTGTCATGCCATTGGCTGATATATGGGGAGCCAGGCTCATTATTAGCCAATTGGACTATGACGTGGACTTGAGTAGACAGGGCTGTGGCCTTGGTTGTAAAATAAAGTCAGAGTTGATTTCTCCTTAAACCTAAGCCTCATTCTTTCTATTGCGAGCTTCCTGGACACTATAGTATAAGCAAGTAACGGAGTAAATCTCTGGCACGTTACACCTGGTAGCACTTTGTAGTCCTCCAATGACCAAGTTCGACATAAACCAAGACCTTGAGCAAGCTGCTTTCCCCCATCTCACTCGGATCAAGTGGGAATCTCTCCACCACCTCGCGGTGGTGTCCGGAGAAGCCGTCGTCACGTCGCTGCTGCGCTCAGCGACACCCGACGAGCTGCGCGTTGCGGCACAGGAATTCATGGAACGCGAGCTCGGCGATACGAATCGGCGAGTATCAACCCACTCGCGTATCTCCACGAATGACGTCGTGACACTAGAGACGTCCGCCTACTCCGGTGCCGGAGAAGAACGATTCCGCTGAATCGTTGTTTTCGAGAGATCGACATCGCCATCGCCTCGACGTTAATCGAGGAGCCTTCCCCGAAGGTCCACTTCCCCCTCTCGCGGCTGTCTGGGAAAGCCAAGGAATGCCCCCCGGCAAGTTAAATGTCGACCCCAACGCCTCTCCCACTCTGGATACCCTCTTCGGTTCGAGTTCATGCCGCCGCAAGATGAATCTCGAATTCGGGCAAACTTCTTCGCCCTTCGGCAAGGCACGATGACTATGCGCGGCTACGCCCAGAAGCCACGATACATCGCGTCGTGTATCTTGTCCAAGTCCATCGATATGACCTCTCAGGTTCATGTGCTCGTGTTCGGTATGCGCGAAGGCATGACGCGCTACTGCCTTACAGGATCAGATCCCTCTAACCTTGAAGAGGCATTAACCTTTGCACTACGTGATTGCAGCGTCATACGCCCACGCGCTGTCCGCTTCAGATTTGCGCTTAATCCCATGGACATCGACGCTATCGATGCGGCGAGTAATCGGCAGCGTCATGTAACGCGCCGGAACGGTTGTTCTCTCACCTGCTTCCATTACCGGAAGGCCGGTCATCGCGCCAGTGCTTTCGCATGTTGATGCCGAGCCCGTGAGCTCTGACCTTTCAAAACCCGGGCCAGGCCTCGGTGGCCACTGGTAGCAATGGTAGCGGAACCTGCGTCGATGAAGAAGGTTTCACGCACAGGCAGATCTCGCAGATGCGCACCCGCTAATGTAACCATTTATACAGATGGGTTAATAAAAGTTGCGTGGCACAGCGGCAAACGTCTTCACGCGACCGAGATGAGCGCCGAGCCTGGGCATGATGAAACGGATGGATAATCCGTGAGCGCAGATCGGGGTCATTGGGGACAACGTCACGTGAAGTATTGAAGTTGTCGATGCTGTACGTCAGCAGAACATCCTCAAGACGATATCGGTAAATATGGTTTCGTACAGAGCGAGAAAGGGCTACCAGTGTGTCGGCGCTGGGAGAGCGAAGGTGCTCCAGCTTTCTTCGTTCTTGAAGAAAGATGTGTCGTGGCCATGATCTTCCGCACATCAAGCCGCCTCCGACTCGGTGAAGAAGAGTATCACCGAGGCCCCAATCCTCGCGCTTTTGGATGACTCGAAGCCTTTTCACGTCGTCTGCGACGCGAGCGATTTTCCATCGGCTGTGCGCTGATGCACTTCGATGATGAAGGCCGCGAGCGCGTCGTAAGCTACCAGACCAGACAGATGAAGCTGGCGGAGCGCAACTACCCTACCCATGACAAGGCGCTCTATGCGATGCGCTACGCTCTGATTAAGTTCAGAATGTACTCGTTGGGTGAGAATACCTTCGCGGTGTACACCTACCATGTATCGCTGAGGACAGTGATGAAGGGTCCTCACCTCTCCCAGCGGATGCCCGCTGGCTCCCCTTCTTCTATGAGTACGACTTTGTGATCCATTACAAGTCCGGCAAGAACAAGATTCTCGCCGACACATTGTCTCGGCGTCCCGACTACGACCCACGCGGCGCATTAGGTCGACAAGCTTCGCTCGATGAAGACGAAGCAGACGAGTGTGCCAAGTACGAGGCGTCAGGAGTCAACCTGACGAGCGTCTCCCCGGTAATGCCGTTTCGCGACGAAATCCAAGCTGCTTACGAGTATGACTCGACGTACGCCAGTATCCAGGAATATCTTCGCTCTCCCAGAGCCGACACACTAGGAGCTCTTTCTCACTCTGTCCAAAACCATATTTACCGATACCATCTCGAGGACGAGCTGCTGACGTACAACATCGACAACTTCGATGCCCCACGTGTCGTTGTCCCTAACGATCCCGATCGGCGCTCACGGATCATCTATGAGTTTCATGATGCCCGACTGGGCGCTCATCTCGGTCGTGTGAAGACGTTTGCCGCTGTATCACGCGACTTTTATTGGTCTCATCTATATAGATGAAACGTAAGTGGGTGCGCTCCCGCGAGATCTGCCAGCGCGTGAATTCTTCTTCGTCGTCGCAGGCTTCCCTGCACCCTCTACCAGTGGCCACCGAGGCCTGGCGCTCGGTGTCGACGGACTTCATCTTCGGGCTCCCACCCGACGCTAAAGGGCGGTCAGGTGTCTTGGTGTTCGTCGCCCAGCAAGATGGTCCACCGGGTTCCGGTGTCGGATTCGATCACCGCGACAGATACCGGTGCTCTTCATCAATGCGGTCGTCAGCCATCAGAACCTTTCTGAATCCATCGCCCCCAACCGCGACCCGCGCTTCACGTCGGCCTACTGGTCAAAGCTCTTCTCGTTTCTGGGCACGAAGCTGTGGATGTCCACGACAGCCCATTCGGAAACGGGCGGCCTGACGGAGCGCGTAAATCGCGTCCTCGAAGACGTCCGTCAAAGATGCACAATGTCGCTCTCCAACTGGAGCTCGTTTATGCCTCTGGTCGAGATCGCGCTGAACAACGCGGTATACGCGTCGACTGGGCTGACGTCCTTCTTCATTAACAACGCGCGCCATCCGCGCGTCCCTGCTCTCTTCGCCATGGTACATACCACAGCGCCGTGTGTAACCACTCTGGGTGGGGAAGAAGCTGCCGACAAGCCGTCTACTCCAGCCCCGACGTCTCCAGCAGCAACACCGGTTCTGGGTCAACCGGCTCATACACCGGTTGCTTATGATATCTCGAGTGTATCCCCAGTTCCCACGTCGGTCAACGCAGTGATATATTCCGCGGCGCCCCCTTTGGCAGCTTGGGCTAACCTTAGCCTGATCAACCCCGGAGCTGCATCGAGCCCACTCGTGCCGGCTAACTACCCGCTGAAGAATGCGGCGCGACCAATCGACTCCGCAGTCGTCTCTGACTTCGTACTACAGCGCCAAGCGGTCACCCTCTACGTTCTAGACGCACTGCAGGACGCAGTGGTCAAGCAGAAGGAGAATGCTGACAAGACTGGCCGCAAGAACAGATCTACGTTTACGTCAGGCGAACGGGTGCTCCTGTCGACAGAGGGTATCAGAAACTTTGCGGTTATCAGCCTCGGCGCGAACGATCTCGTGCCGCGCGTTAATGGACCGTTTACGGTAATCAAGGCCATTTGTGACGCCTACCCTCTGAACATTCCTACGTCACTACGTCTGCATCCGACGTTTTACGTCGGATTACTCAAGAAATATCACCCCGCTACGATTCCCAGAGTCGTTCCAGCCTCCTGAGCCCGAAACATGCGTCGAGCGACCTTCTTGACGGGCGTGGTTAGCCATCGATCTATCCGCACCAAGGGTCGGATCTCGAGGCTGCGTCCCCGTCTGCAAACATTCGTGACATGACCTCTCCAGCATCTGCAGCCAAGTAAATATTTCCTGGTTCGACTGACGTAGCTGCACACTCTCCCCGATGACCCAGGCAGTTTGAGCGAGAGCCTCATCCAACTTCTGCTGGGCGCCCCAGTAGCGGTTCAACAAGTCGTCCTCGTTCTGGGCTGCTAGAACGTGAGCTTTATCGACGCGACGGCCCTCCTCCTGTTGTTGACGCTACCGGAGCTACCCGCTGGATTTTTGAGCACGTTGTCGTCCACGAAGATCCACTTCGCGCTCCCAGGCGTCATCGTGGACGAGTCCACGATGTTCCGGCCATCCGTCACTATCGGGTACGATCGCTCGGACTTCCTTCCGACGAGGATACGTGGGAGTCTCGTGCTAATCTCCTTCGTTACGTCGCGAAATGTGGTCCAGGCTTATGACTCCAGCTCACGGCGAACCATCATGTGACACATGCCAACTCGAACGAGGAGAACGGCTTAAACGACCGCGCGAACGTGATCGAGACCGCCGAATTGAACGACCACGCGAGCAAGATCGAGATTGGCGGCTTGATTGGCCACGCAAACGAGACTGAGTCTGACGCCGAGAATCTTCGCATGAAGGGCGTCGGCGCGAGCCGGCACGACTTGAAGCGCGCATTTACTCTGCCAGCAATCGGCGATACGTCTCGATCCACCCGTGTTCTTGTTCACGAAGCGGATACTCAGTGACGTGGCTGCTTTACTCCGCGACAGTCGGACGCGGCCCGGTACAAACACTACAGCCTTCAGCGACCCTCACGTAACAGATACGGCGCATGTCCTCTCATGCGCTGGTGCAGACGCGCTTACGAAGTTCCGTGAGCGAGTGCTCCTTGACGATCTCCTCGCGGTATACCAGCCAGCCAACGAAGCTTTCCCCTTCTTCTTGCGTCCAGTCCAGCGCCGGATGAAGAGGCGCCACGACTCCTGTAACACGCCATATGCGACACTATCGAAAGACTTCTGCCGCAGCCCACGGAAGCGCCGGAAGGGATCTTTCGTCGTGTCCAGTGTGTTTAGATCCCGCGCTTCGGATATATCGTAGAGAGCCCATGTCCGGAGCTGGTCGTCCATCACGCACGTACCGCGTGCCGCTGCTGTTGTCCCTGCTGTCAACGACATCGCCGTCGTCGGTGTTCCTGTCCGCTGCTGATCCATCGTGTTGCTTGTCAAGTTCTCCGCAAGATGAGTTGTGTCGCTGCTGCGCTTGGCAGGAGATTTCTCCGTCCCCGGTTCGCTCCGCCCGTTAACCAAGTCCCCGTTCGCCATCCTCACATAGCTTGATTTGCTCTTCGCCCGTTGCTTATGTTGCGTAAGTGCAACTTCCAGAGGGGGTAATGTAGCATAAGTAGGTAGATTTCTTTACATAAGTAGGTGCATCAGCAAACGACTAGCGTGTTCTGAATTTCTGTCGTGCCATTGGCTGATATATGGGGAGCAAGGCTCATTATTAGCCAATTGGAATATGACGTGTATTTGAGTGGCCAGGGCTGTGGCCATGGCTGTAAAATAAAGTCAGAGTTGATTTCTCCTTAAACCTAAGACTCAGTCGTCCTATTGCGAGCTTCCTCAACACTACAGTGTAAGCAAGTAACGGAGTATACACATGCCCCGTTACAGTTGGTGATTGGATGACCTAGGTAGTGAGGCCAGGGTAAGCTCCGATAAATCAATCCCTTCGGAATATTCCTTCTTCCCCTCAAGTGTCTTCGGTCCGGTCTTCTCCCCGAGTGGTTACTCTTCCCTTATCCGCACAAGCCAAGACACGCGACCATTATCACCCCCCCCCCCCGCACAATTTTGACCTGGTTACAGTATTGAGCCTTGATTTGGAGCCATTTACTCTTTTAAGTTTTTGTTTAAAGTCGTAAGATATGACACTAATAACTGAGGGGTTAAACGGGAATGGTTCTTAAAGGACCCCTCCAGTTCTGCCCATAGAACGTAACATCGGTAAATGAATTTCGTGGGTTCTACCTGGAAAGGGCCTACTCTAAGCCCACTACTTCGGCTTGCACGCTAGCGCACATGTATGAGGAAGCGTAAGATGTGTTTCGCTTAGATTAACTATACTTTCGTCCGAAAGCGTACATTTAGAAGCGAAGCAGGTTCAGGTAAAAATACGATCTGTTTGTTTGTTTGTTTGGGTTTTCCTCCTAAGCTAGTATTTTTAATGAAAGGTACTTATCAACGAATGGTTGACAGAGTTCTACTATTCTAATTGGTTGAAGATATTGACTTTCAACCAAGCATGTCCTAAATGCATGAAGAGCAACTGTCTGTCAAACATAATCATTGGTGTACCTCACACAAGCGTGAAAAAACGTTTTAGTAGCCGAATGGCTATTTGTAGCATTTTGCGTGCAGCCCCGTTACCACCCGTGTTCTTGTTCACGAAGCGGATACTCAGTGACGTGGCTGCTTTACTCCTCGACAGTCGGACGCGGCCCAGTACAAACACTACAGCCTTCAGCGACCCTCACGTAACAGATACGGCGCATGTCCTCTCATGCGCTGGTGCAGACGCGCTTACGAAGTTCCGTGAGCGAGTGCTCCTTGACGATCTCCTCGCGGTATACCAGCCAGCCAACGAAGCTTTCCCCTTCTTCTTGCGTCCAGTCCAGCGTTGGATGAAAGTGCGCCACGACACCTGTAACACGCCATATGCGACACTATCGAAAGACTTCTGCCGCAGCCCACGGAAGCGCCGGAAGGGATCTTTCGTCGTGTCCAGTGTGTCTAGATCCCGCGCTTCGGATATATCGTAGAGAGCCCATGTCCGGAGCTGGTCGTCTATCACGCACGTACCGCGTGCCGCTGCTGTTGTCCCTGCTGTCAACGACGTCGCCGTCGTCGGTGTTCCTGTCCGCTGCTGATCCATCGTGTTGCTTGTCAAGCTCTCCGCAAGATGAGTTGTGTCGCTGCTGCGCTTGGCAGGAGATTTCTCCGTCCCCGGTTCGCTCCGCCCGTTAACCAAGTCCCCGTTCGCCATCCTCACATAGCTTAATTTGTTCTTCGCCCGTTGCTTATGCTGCGTAAGTGCAGCTTCCAGAGGGGGTAATGTAGCATAAGTAGGTAGATTTCTTTACATAAGTAGGTGCATCAGCAAACGACTAGCGTGTTCTGAATTTCTGTCGTGCCATTGGCTGATATATGGGGAGCAAGGCTCATTATTAGCCAATTGGAATATGACGTGTATTTGAGTGGCCAGGGCTGTGGCCATGGCTGTAAATAAAGTCAGAGTTGATTTCTCCTTAAACCTAAGACTCAGTCGTCCTATTGCGAGCTTCCTCAACACTACAGTGTAAGCAAGTAACGGAGTATACACATGGCCCGTTACAGTTGGTGATTGGATGACCTAGGTAGTGAGGACAGGGTAAGCTCCGATAAATCAATCCCTTCGGAATATTCCTTCTTCCCCTCAAGTGTCTTCGGTCCGGTCTTCTCCCCGAGTGGTTACTCTTCCCTTATTCGCACAAGCCAAGACACGCGACCTCTATCACCCCCCCCCCGCACAATTTTGACCTGGTTACAGTATTGAGCCTTGATTTGGAGCCATTTACTCTTTTAAGTTTTTGTTTAAAGTCGTAAGATATGACACTAATAACTGAGGGGTTAAACGGGAATGGTTCTTAAAGGACCCCTCCAGTTTTGCCCATAGAACGTAACATCGGTAAATGAATTTCGTGGGTTCTACCTGGAAAGGGCCTACTCTAAGCCCACTACTTCGGCTTGCACGCTAGCGCACATGTATGAGGAAGCGTAAGATGTGTGTTCGCTTAGATTAACTATACTTTCGTACGAAAGCGTACATTTACTTAAAAAGAGAAGCGAAGCGGGTTCAGGTAAAAATACGATCTGTTTGTTTGTTTGTTTGGGTTTTCCTCCTAATCTAGTATTTTTAATGAAAGGTACTTATCAACGAATGGTTGACAGAGTTCTACTATTCTAATTGGTTAAAGATATTGACTTTCAACCAAGTATGTTGTAGGCTTTTGCGTGCAGCCACGTGGCCCCCAAGTACTTCCAGAGGGGTAATGTAGCATAAGTAGGTAGATTTCTTTACATAAGTAGGTGCATCAGCAAACGACTAGCGTGTTCTGAATTTCTGTCGTGCCATTGGCTGATATATGGGGAGCAAGGCTCATTATTAGCCAATTGGAATATGACGTGTATTTGAGTGGCCAGGGCTGTGGCCATGGCTGTAAAATAAAGTCAGAGTTGATTTCTCCTTAAACCTAAGACTCAGTCGTCCTATTGCGAGCTTCCTCAACACTACAGTGTAAGCAAGTAACGGAGTATACACATGGCCCGTTACAGTTGGTGATTGGATGACCTAGGTAGTGAGGACAGGGTAAGCTCCGATAAATCAATCCCTTCGGAATATTCCTTCTTCCCTTCAAGTGTCTTCGGTCCGGTCTTCTCCTCAAGTGGTTACTCTTCCCTTATCCGCACAAGCCAAGACACGCGACCTCTATCACCCCCCCCCCCGCATAATTTTGACCTGGTTACAGTATTGAGCCTTGATTTGGAGCCCTTTACTCTTTTAAGTTTTTGTTTAAAGTCGTAAGATATGACACTAATAACTGAGGGGTTAAACGGGAATGGTTCTTAAAGGACCCCTCCAGTTTTGCCCATAGAACGTAACATCGGTAAATGAATTTCGTGGGTTCTACCTGTAAAGGGCCTACTCTAAGCCCACTACTTCGGCTTGCACGCTAGCGCACATGTATGAGGAAGCGTAAGATGTGTTTCGCTTAGATTAACTATACTTTCGTCCGAAAGCGTACATTTAGAAGCGAAGCGGGTTCAGGTAAAATACGATCTATTTATTTGTTTGTTTGGGTTTCCTCCTAAGCTAGTATTTTTAATGAAAGGTACTTATCAACGAATGGTTGACAGAGTTCTACTATTCTAATTGGTTGAAGATATTGACTTTCAACCAAGCATGTCCTAAATGCATGAAGAGCAACAGTCTGTCAAACATAATTATTGGTGTACCTCACACAAGCGTGAAAAAACGTTTTAGTAGCCGAATGGCTATTTGTAGCATTTTGCGTGCAGTCCCGTTACCACCCGTGTTCTTGTTCACGAAGCGGATACTCAGTGACGTGGCTGCTTTACTCCGCGACAGTCGGACGCGGCCCGGTACAAACACTACAGCCTTCAGCGACCCTCACGTAACAGATACGGCGCATGTCCTCTCATGCGCTGGTGCAGACGCGCTTACGAAGTTCCGTGAGCGAGTGCTCCTTGACGATCTCCTCGCGGTATACCAGCCAGCCAACGAAGCTTTCCCCTTCTTCTTGCGTCCAGTCCAGCGCCGGATGAAGAGGCGCCACGACTCCTGTAACACGCCATATGCGACACTATCGAAAGACTTCTGCCGCAGCCCACGGAAGCGCCGGAAGAAATCTTTCGTCGTGTCCAGTGTGTTTAGATCCCGCGCTTCGGATATATCGTAGAGAGCCCATGTCCGGAGCTGGTCGTCCATCACGCACGTACCGCGTGCCGCTGCTGTTGTCCCTGCTGTCAACGACGTCGCCGTCGTCGGTGTTCCTGTCCGCTGCTGATCCATCGTGTTGCTTGTCAAGTTCTCCGCAAGATGAGTTGTGTCGCTGCTGCGCTTGGCAGGAGATTTCTCCGTCTCTGGCTCCGCCCGTTAACCAAGTCCCCGTTCGCCATCCTCACATAGCTTGATTTGCTCTTCGCTCGTTGCTTATGTTGCGTAAGTGCAACTTCCAGAGGGGGTAATGTAGCATAAGTAGGTAGATTTCTTTACATAAGTAGGTGCATCAGCAAATGACTAGCGTGTTCTGAATTTCTGTCGTGCCATTGGCTGATATATGGGGAGCAAGGCTCATTATTAGCCAATTGGAATATGACGTGTATTTGAGTGGCCAGGGCTGTGGCCATGGCTGTAAAATAAAGTCAGAGTTGATTTCTCCTTAAACCTAAGCCTCAGTCGTCCTATTGCGAGCTTCCTCAACACTACATTGTAAGCAAGTAACGGAGTATACACCTGGCCCGTTACAGTTGGTGATTGGATGACCTAGGTAGTGAGGACAGGGTAAGCTCCGATAAATCAATCCCTTCGGAATATTCCTTCTTCCCCTCAAGTGTCTTCGGTCCGGTCTTCTCCCCGAGTGGTTACTCTTTCCTTATCCGCACAAGCCAAGACACGCGACCACTATCACCCCCCCCCCCGCACAATTTTGACCTGGTTACAGTATTGAGCCTTGATTTGGAGCCATTTACTCTTTTAAGTTTTTGTTTAAAGTCGTAAGATATGACACTAATAACTGAGGGGTTAAACGGGAATGGTTCTTAAAGGACCCCTCCAGTTTTGCCCATAGAACGTAACATCGGTAAATGAATTTCGTGGGTTCTACCTGTAAAGGGCCTACTCTAAGCCCACTACTTCGGCTTGCACGCTAGCGCACATGTATGAGGAAGCGTAAGATGTGTTTCACTTAGATTAACTATACTTTCGTCCGAAAGCGTACATTTACTTAAATAGAGAAGCGAAGCGGGTTCAGGTAAAATACGATCTATTTATTTGTTTGTTTGGGTTTTCCTCCTAATCTAGTATTTTTAATGAAAGGTACTTATCAACGAATGGTTGACAGAGTTCTACTATTCTAATTGGTTGAAGATATTGACTTTCAACCAAGCATGTCCTAAATGCATGAAGAGCAACAGTCTGTCAAACATAATCATTGGTGTACCTCACACAAGCGTGAAAAAACGTTTTAGTAGCCGAATGGCTATTTGTAGCATTTTGCGTGCAGTCCCGTTACCACCCGTGTTCTTGTTCACGAAGCGGATACTCAGTGACGTGGCTGCTTTACTTCTCGACAGTCGGACGCGGCCCGGTACAAACACTACAGCCTTCAGCGACCCTCACGTAACAAATACGGCGCATGTCCTCTCATGTGCTGGTGCAGACGCGCTTACGAAGCTCCGTGAGCGAGTGCTCCTTGACGATCTCTCGCGGTATACCAGCCAGCCAACGAAGCTTTCCCCTTCTTCTTGCGTCCAGTCCAGCGTTGGATGAAAGTGCGCCACGACACCTGTAACACGCCATATGCGACACTATCGAAAGACTTCTGCCGCAGCCCACGGAAGCGCCGGAAGGGATCTTTCGTCGTGTCCAGTGTGTCTAGATCCCGCGCTTCGGATATATCGTAGAGAGCCCATGTCCGGAGCTGGTCGTCCATCACGCGCGTACCGCGTACCGCTGCTGTTGTCCCTGCTGTCAATGACGTCGCCGTCGTCGGTGTTTCTGTCCGCTGCTGATCCATCGTGTTGCTTGTCAAGTTCTCCGCAAGATGAGTTGTGTCGCTGCTGCGCTTGGCAGGAGATTTCTCCGTCCCCGGTTCGCTCCGCCCGTTAACCAAGTCCCCGTTCGCCATCCTCACATAGCTTGATTTGTTCTTCGCCCGTTGCTTATGCTGCGTAAGTGCAACTTCCAGAGGGGGTAATGTAGCATAAGTAGGTAGATTTCTTTACATAAGTAGGTGCATCAGCAAACGACTAGCGTGTTCTGAATTTCTGTCGTGCCATTGGCTGATATATGGGGAGCAAGGCTCATTATTAGCCAATTGGAATATGACGTGTATTTGAGTGGCCAGGGCTGTGGCCATGGCTGTAAAATAAAGTCAGAGTTGATTTCTCCTTAAACCTAAGACTCAGTCGTCCTATTGCGAGCTTCCTCAACACTACAGTGTAAGCAAGTAACGGAGTATACACATGGCCCGTTACAGTTGGTGATTGGATGACCTAGGTAGTGAGGACAGGGTAAGCTCCGATAAATCAATCCCTTCGGAATATTCCTTCTTCCCTTCAAGTGTCTTCGGTCCGGTCTTCTCCCCGAGTGGTTACTCTTCCCTTATCCGCACAAGCCAAGACACGCGACCTCTATCACCACCCCCCCCCGCATAATTTTGACCTGGTTACAGTATTGAGCCTTGATTTGGAGCCCTTTACGCTTTTAAGTTTTTGTTTAAAGTCGTAAGATATGACACTAATAACTGAGGGGTTAAACGGGAATGGTTCTTAAAGGACCCCTCCAGTTTTGCCCATAGAACGTAACATCGGTAAATGAATTTCGTGGGTTCTACCTGGAAAGGGCCTACTCTAAGCCCACTACTTCGGCTTGCACGCTAGCGCACATGTATGAGGAAGCGTAAGATGTGTGTTCGCTTAGATTAACTATACTTTCGTCCGAAAGCGTACATTTAGAAGCGAAGCAGGTTCAGGTAAAAATACGATCTGTTTGTTTGTTTGTTTGGGTTTTCCTCCTAAGCTAGTATTTTTAATGAAAGGTACTTATCAACGAATGGTTGACAGAGTTCTACTATTCTAATTGGTTGAAGATATTGACTTTCAACCAAGCATGTCCTAAATGCATGAAGAGCAACAGTCTGTCAAACATAATTATTGGTGTACCTCACACAAGCGTGAAAAAACGTTTTAGTAGCCGAATGGCTATTTGTAGCATTTTGCGTGCAGTCCCGTTACCACCCGTGTTCTTGTTCACGAAGCGGATACTCAGTGACGTGGCTGCTTTACTCCTCGACAGTCGGACGCGGCCCGGTACAAACACTACAGCCTTCAGCGACCCTCACGTAACAAATACGGCGCATGTCCTCTCATGTGCTGGTGCAGACGCGCTTACGAAGTTCCGTGAGCGAGTGCTCCTTGACGATCTCCTCGCGGTATACCAGCCAGCCAACGAAGCTTTCCCCTTCTTCTTGCGTCCAGTCCAGCGTTGGATGAAAGTGCGCCACGACTCCTGTAACACGCCATATGCGACACTATCGAAAGACTTCTGCCGCAGCCCACGGAAGCGCCGGAAGGGATCTTTCGTCGTGTCCAGTGTGTCTAGATCCCGCGCTTCGGATATATCGTAGAGAGCCCATGTCCGGAGCTGGTCGTCCATCACGCACGTACCGCGTGCCGCTGCTGTTGTCCCTGCTGTCAACGACGTCGCCGTCGTCGGTGTTCCTGTCCGCTGCTGATCCATCGTGTTGCTTGTGAAGCTCTCCGCAAGATGAGTTGTGTCGCTGCTGCGCTTGGCAGGAGATTTCTCCGTCCCCGGTTCGCTCCGCCCGTTAACCAAGTCCCCGTTCGCCATCCTCACATAGCTTGATTTGCTCTTCGCCCGTTGCTTATGTTGCGTAAGTGCAACTTCCAGAGGGGGTAATGTAGCATAAGTAGGTAGAATTCTTTACATAAGTAGGTGCATCAGCAAACGACTAGCGTGTTCTGAATTTCTGTCGTGCCATTGGCTGATATATGGGGAGCAAGGCTCATTATTAGCCAATTGGAATATGACGTGTATTTGAGTGGCCAGGGCTGTGGCCATGGCTGTAAAATAAAGTCAGAGTTGATTTCTCCTTAAACCTAAGACTCAGTCGTCCTATTGCGAGCTTCCTCAACACTACAGTGTAAGCAAGTAACGGAGTATACACATGGCCCGTTACAGTTGGTGATTGGATGACCTAGGTAGTGAGGACAGGGTAAGCTCCGATAAATCAATCCCTTCGGAATCTTCGTTCTTCCCCTCAAGTGTCTTCGGTCCGGTCTTTTCCCCGAGTGGTTACTCTTTCCTTATCCGCACAAGCCAAGACACGCGACCTCTATCACCCCCCCCCCCGCATAATTTTGACCTGGTTACAGTATTGAGCCTTGATTTGGAGCCATTTACGCTTTTGAGTTTTTGTTTAAAGTCGTAAGATATGACACTAATAACTGAGGGGTTAAACGGGAATGGTTCTTAAAGGACCCCTCCAGTTTTGCCCATAGAACGTAACATCGGTAAATGAATTTCGTGGGTTCTACCTGTAAAGGGCCTACTCTAAGCCCACTACTTCGGCTTGCACGCTAGCGCACATGTATGAGGAAGCGTAAGATGTGTTTCGCTTAGATTAACTATACTTTCGTCCGAAAGCGTACATTTACTTAAATAGAGAAGCGAAGCGGGTTCAGGTAAAGATACGATCTATTTATTTGTTTGTTTGGGTTTTCCTCCTAAGCTAGTATTTTTAATGAAAGGTACTTATCAACGAATGGTTGACAGAGTTCTACTATTCTAATTGGTTGAAGATATTGACTTTCAACCAAGCATGTCCTAAATGCATGAAGAGCAACTGTCTGTCAAACATAATCATTGGTGTACCTCACACAAGCGTGAAAAAACGTTTTAGTAGCCGAATGGCTATTTGTAGCATTTTGCGTGCAGTCCCGTTACCACCCGTGTTCTTGTTCACGAAGCGGATACTCAGTGACGTGGCTGCTTTACTCCTCGACAGTCGGACGCGGCCCGGTACAAACACTACAGCCTTCAGCGACCCTCACGTAACAAATACGGCGCATGTCCTCTCATGTGCTGGTGCAGACGCGCTTACGAAGTTCCGTGAGCGAGTGCTCCTTGACGATCTCCTCGCGGTATACCAGCCAGCCAACGAAGCTTTCCCCTTCTTCTTGCGTCCAGTCCAGCGCCGGATGAAAGTGCGCCACGACTCCTGTAACACGCCATATGCGACACTATCGAAAGACTTCTGCCGCAGCCCACGGAAGCGCCGGAAGGGATCTTTCGTCGTGTCCAGTGTGTCTAGATCCCGCGCTTCGGATATATCGTAGAGAGCCCATGTCCGGAGCTGGTCGTCCATCACGCGCGTACCGCGTGCCGCTGCTGTTGTCCCTGCTGTCAACGACGTCGCCGTCGTCGGTGTTCCTGTCCGCTGCTGATCCATCGTGCTGCTTGTCAAGTTCTCCGCAAGATGAGTTGTGTCGCTGCTGCGCTTGGCAGGAGATTTCTCCGTCCCCGGTTCGCTCCGCCCGTTAACCAAGTCCCCGTTCGCCATCCTCACATAGCTTGATTTG
Source organism: Phytophthora infestans T30-4 (assembly GCF_000142945.1). Lineage (NCBI taxonomy): Eukaryota > Oomycota > Peronosporomycetes > Peronosporales > Peronosporaceae > Phytophthora > Phytophthora infestans. The sequence continues at coordinate 258,171 of NW_003303737.1, read as the reverse complement.
TTCTTCGCCCGTTGCTTATGTTGCGTAAGTGCAACTTCCAGAGGGGGTAATGTAGCATAAGTAGGTAGATTTCTTTACATAAGTAGGTGCATCAGCAAACGACTAGCGTGTTCTGAATTTCTGTCGTGCCATTGGCTGATATATGGGGAGCAAGGCTCATTATTAGCCAATTGGAATATGACGTGTATTTGAGTGGCCAGGGCTGTGGCCATGGCTGTAAAATAAAGTCAGAGTTGATTTCTCCTTAAACCTAAGACTCAGTCGTCCTATTGCGAGCTTCCTCAACACTACAGTGTAAGCAAGTAACGGAGTATACACATGGCCCGTTACAGTTGGTGATTGGATGACCTAGGTAGTGAGGACAGGGTAAGCTCCGATAAATCAATCCCTTCGGAAATCTTCCTTCTTCCCCTCAAGTGTCTTCGGTCCGGTCTTTTCCCCGAGTGGTTACTCTTTCCTTATCCGCACAAGCCAAGACACGCGACCTCTATCACCCCCCCCCCCCCCGCACAATTTTGACCTGGTTACAGTATTGAGCCTTGATTTGGAGCCATTTTACGCTTTTGAGTTTTTTGTTTTAAAGTCGTAAGATATGACACTAATAAACTGAGGGGTTAAACGGGAATGGTTCTTAAAGGACCCCTCCAGTTTTGCCCATAGAACGTAACATCGGTAAATGAATTTCGTGGGTTCTACCTGGAAAGGGCCTACTCTAAGCTCACTTACTTCGGCTTGCACGCTAGCGCACATGTAATGAGGAAAGCGTTAGATGTTGTTTTCTCTAAAATTAACTATACTTTCGTCCGAAAGCGTACATTTACTTAAATAGAGAAGCGAAGGAGTTCAGGTAAAATACGATCTATTTATTTGTTTGTTTGGGTTTTCCTCCTAATCTAGTATTTTTAATGAAAGGTACTTATCAACGAATGGTTGACAGAGTTCTACTATTCTAATTGGTTGAGGATATTGACTTTCAACCAAGCATGTCCTAAATGCATGAAGAGCAACAGTCTGTCAAACATAATCATTGGGGTACCTCACACAGGCGTGAAAAAACGTTTAAGTAGCGGATTGCTATTTTGTAGCATTTTGCGTGCAGTCCCGTAACAACCCGTGTTCTTGTTCACGAAGCGGATACTCAGTGACGTGGCTGCTTTTACTCCCTCGACAGTCGGACGCGGCCCCAATACAAACACTACAGCCATCAGCGACCCTCACGTAACAGATACGGCGCATGTCCTCTCATGTGCTGGTGCAGACGCGCTTACGAAGTTCCGTGAGCGAGTGCTCCTTGACGATCTCCTCGCGGTATACCAGCCAGCCAACGAAGCTTTCCCCTTCTTCTTGCGTCCAGTCCAGCGCCGGATGAAAGTGCGCCACGACTCCTGTAACACGCCATATGCGACACTATCGAAAGACTTCTGCCGCAGCCCACGGAAGCGCCGGAAGAGATCTTTCGTCGTGTCCAGTGTGTCTAGATCCCGCGCTTCGGATATATCGTAGAGAGCCCATGTCCGGAGCTGGTCGTCTATCACGCGCGTACCGCGTGCCGCTGCTGTTGTCCCTGCTGTCAACGACGTCGCCGTCGTCGGTGTTCCTGTCCGCTGCTGATCCATCGTGTTGCTTGTCAAGTTCTCCGCAAGATGAGTTGTGTCGCTGCTGCGCTTGGCAGGAGATTTCTCCGTCCCCGGTTCGCTCCGCCCGTTAACCAAGTCCCCGTTCGCCATCCTCACATAGCTTGATTTGTTCTTCGCCCGTTGCTTATGTTGCGTAAGTGCAACTTCCAGAGGGGGTAATGTAGCATAAGTAGGTAGATTTCTTTACATAAGTAGGTGCATCAGCAAACGACTAGCGTGTTCTGAATTTCTGTCGTGCCATTGGCTGATATATGGGGAGCAAGGCTCATTATTAGCCAATTGGAATATGACGTGTATTTGAGTGGCCAGGGCTGTGGCCATGGCTGTAAAATAAAGTCAGAGTTGATTTCTCCTTAAACCTAAGACTCAGTCGTCCTATTGCGAGCTTCCTCAACACTACAGTGTAAGCAAGTAACGGAGTATACACATGGCCCGTTACAGTTGGTGATTGGATGACCTAGGTAGTGAGGACAGGGTAAGCTCCGATAAATCAATCCCTCCGGAATCTTCCTTCTTCCCCTCAAGTGTCTTCGGTCCGGTCTTTTCCCCGAGTGGTTACTCTTTCCTTATCCGCACAAGCCAAGACACGCGACCTCTATCACCCCCCCCCGCACAATTTTGTCCTGGTTACAGTATTGAGCCTTGATTTGGAGCCATTTACGCTTTTGAGTTTTTGTTTAAAGTCGTAAGATATGACACTAATAACTGAGGGGTTAAACGGGAATGGTTCTTAAAGGACCCCTCCAGTTTTGCCCATAGAACGTAACATCGGTAAATGAATTTCGTGGGTTCTACCTGGAAAGGGCCTACTCTAAGCCCACTACTTCGGCTTGCACGCTAGCGCACATGTATGAGGAAGCGTAAGATGTGTTTCGCTTAGATTAACTATACTTTCGTCCGAAAGCGTACATTTACTTAAATAGAGAAGCGAAGCGGGTTCAGGTAAAATACGATCTATTTATTTGTTTGTTTGGGTTTTCCTCCTAATCTAGTATTTTTAATGAAAGGTACTTATCAACGAATGGTTGACAGAGTTCTACTATTCTAATTGGTTGAAGATATTGACTTTCAACCAAGCATGTCCTAAATGCATGAAGAGCAACAGTCTGTCAAACATAATCATTGGTGTACCTCACACAAGCGTGAAAAAACGTTTTAGTAGCCGAATGGCTATTTGTAGCATTTTGCGTGCAGCCCCGTTACCACCCGTGTTCTTGTTCACGAAGCGGATACTCAGTGACGTGGCTGCTTTACTCCGCGACAGTCGGACGCGGCCCGGTACAAACACTACAGCCTTCAGCGACCCTCACGTAACAGATACGGCGCATGTCCTCTCATGCGCTGGTGCAGACGCCCTTACGAAGTTCCGTGAGCGAGTGCTCCTTGACGATCTCCTCGCGGTATACCAGCCAGCCAACGAAGCTTTCCCCTTCTTCTTGCGTCCAGTCCAGCGCCGGATGAAAGTGCGCCACGACTCCTGTAACACGCCATATGCGACACTATCGAAAGACTTCTGCCGCAGCCCACGGAAGCGCCGGAAGGGATCTTTCGTCGTGTCCAGTGTGTCTAGATCCCGCGCTTCGGATATATCGTAGAGAGCCCATGTCCGGAGCTGGTCGTCTATCACGCACGTACCGCGTGCCGCTGCTGTTGTCCCTGCTGTCACGACGTCGCCGTCGTCGGTGTTCCTGTCCGCTGCTGATCCATCGTGTTGCTTGTCAAGTTCTCCGCAAGATGAGTTGTGTCGCTGCTGCGCTTGGCAGGAGATTTCTCCGTCCCCGGTTCGCTCCGCCCGTTAACCAAGTCCCCGTTCGCCATCCTCACATAGCTTGATTTGCTCTTCGCCCGTTGCTTATGTTGCGTAAGTGCAACTTCCAGAGGGGGTAATGTAGCATAAGTAGGTAGATTTCTTTACATAAGTAGGTGCATCAGCAAACGACTAGCGTGTTCTGAATTTCTGTCGTGCCATTGGCTGATATATGGGGAGCAAGGCTCATTATTAGCCAATTGGAATATGACGTGTATTTGAGTGGCCAGGGCTGTGGCCATGGCTGTAAATAAAGTCAGAGTTGATTTCTCCTTAAACCTAAGACTCAGTCGTCCTATTGCGAGCTTCCTCAACACTACAGTGTAAGCAAGTAACGGAGTATACACATGGCCCGTTACAGTTGGTGATTGGATGACCTAGGTAGTGAGGACAGGGTAAGCTCCGATAAATCAATCCCTTCGGAATATTCCTTCTTCCCCTCAAGTGTCTTCGGTCCGGTCTTCTCCCCGAGTGGTTACTCTTCCCTTATTCGCACAAGCCAAGACACGCGACCTCTATCACCCCCCCCCCGCACAATTTTGACCTGGTTACAGTATTGAGCCTTGATTTGGAGCCCTTTACTCTTTTAAGTTTTTGTTTAAAGTCGTAAGATATGACACTAATAACTGAGGGGTTAAACGGGAATGGTTCTTAAAGGACCCCTCCAGTTTTGCCCATAGAACGTAACATCGGTAAATGAATTTCGTGGGTTCTACCTGGAAAGGGCCTACTCTAAGCCCACTACTTCGGCTTGCACGCTAGCGCACATGTATGAGGAAGCGTAAGATGTGTGTTCGCTTAGATTAACTATACTTTCGTCCGAAAGCGTACATTTACTTAAATAGAGAAGCGAAGCGGGTTCAGGTAAAAATACGATCTGTTTGTTTGTTTGTTTGGGTTTTCCTCCTAATCTAGTATTTTTAATGAAAGGTACTTATCAACGAATGGTTGACAAAGTTCTACTATTCTAATTGGTTGAAGATATTGACTTTCAACCAAGCATGTCCTAAATGCATGAAGAGCAACTGTCTGTCAAACATAATCATTGGTGTACCTCACACAAGCGTGAAAAAACGTTTTAGTAGCCGAATGGCTATTTGTAGCATTTTGCGTGCAGCCCCGTTACCACCCGTGTTCTTGTTCACGAAGCGGATACTCAGTGACGTGGCTGCTTTACTTCTCGACAGTCGGACGCGGCCCGGTACAAACACTACAGCCTTCAGCGACCCTCACGTAATAGATACGGCGCATGTCCTCTCATGCGCTGGTGCAGACGCGCTTACGAAGTTCCGTGAGCGAGTGCTCCTTGACGATCTCCTCGCGGTATACCAGCCAGCCAACGAAGCTTTCTCCTTCTTCTTGCGTCCAGTCCAGCGCCGGATGAAAGTGCGCCACGACTCCTGTAACACGCCATATGCGACACTATCGAAAGACTTCTGTCGCAGCCCACGGAAGCGCCGGAAGGGATCTTTCGTCGTGTCCAGTGTGTCTAGATCCCGCGCTTCGGATATATCGTAGAGAGCCCATGTCCGGAGCTGGTCGTCCATCACGCACGTACCGCGTGCCGCTGCTGTTGTCCCTGCTGTCAACGACGTCGCCGTCGTCGGTGTTCCTGTCCGCTGCTGATCCATCGTGTTGCTTGTGAAGCTCTCCGCAAGATGAGTTGTGTCGCTGCTGCGCTTGGCAGGAGATTTCTCCGTCCCCGGTTCGCTCCGCCCGTTAACCAAGTCCCCGTTCGCCATCCTCACATAGCTTGATTTGCTCTTCGCCCGTTGCTTATGTTGCGTAAGTGCAACTTCCAGAGGGGGTAATGTAGCATAAGTAGGTAGATTTCTTTACATAAGTAGGTGCATCAGCAAACGACTAGCGTGTTCTGAATTTCTGTCGTGCCATTGGCTGATATATGGGGAGCAAGGCTCATTATTAGCCAATTGGAATATGACGTGTATTTGAGTGGCCAGGGCTGTGGCCATGGCTGTAAAATAAAGTCAGAGTTGATTTCTCCTTAAACCTAAGACTCAGTCGTCCTATTGCGAGCTTCCTCAACACTACAGTGTAAGCAAGTAACGGAGTATACACATGGCCCGTTACAGTTGGTGATTGGATGACCTAGGTAGTGAGGACAGGGTAAGCTCCGATAAATCAATCCCTTCGGTTTATTCCTTCTTCCCCTCAAGTGTCTTCGGTCCGGTCTTCTCCCCGAGTGATTACTCTTCCCTTATCCGCACAAGCCAAGACACGCGACCTCTATCACCCCCCCCCCGCACAATTTTGACCTGGTTACAGTATTGAGCCTTGATTAGAAACCATTTACGCTTTTGAGTTTTTGTTCAAAGTCGTAAGATATGACACTAATAACTGAGGGGTTAACGGGAATGGTTCTTAAAGGACCCCTCCAGTTTTGCCCATAGAACGTAACATCGGTAAATGAATTTCGTGGGTTCTACCTGGAAAGGGCCTACTCTAAGCCCACTACTTCGGCTTGCACGCTAGCGCACATGTATGAGGAAGCGTAAGATGTGTTTCGCTTAGATTAACTATACTTTCGTCCGAAAGCGTACATTTACTTAAATAGAGAAGCGAAGCGGGTTCAGGTAAAAATACGATCTGTTTGTTTGTTTGTTTGGGTTTTCCTCCTAATCTAGTATTTTTAATGAAAGGTACTTATCAACGAATGGTTGACAGAGTTCTACTATTCTAATTGGTTAAAGATATTGACTTTCAACCAAGTATGTTGTAGGCTTTTGCGTGCAGCCACGTGGCCCCCAAGTACTTCCAAAGGGGTAATGTAGCATAAGTAGGTAGATTTCTTTACATAAGTAGGTGCATCAGCAAACGACTAGCGTGTTCTGAATTTCTGTCGTGCCATTGGCTGATATATGGGGAGCAAGGCTCATTATTAGCCAATTGGAATATGACGTGTATTTGAGTGGCCAGGGCTGTGGCCATGGCTGTAAATAAAGTCAGAGTTGATTTCTCCTTAAACCTAAGACTCAGTCGTCCTATTGCGAGCTTCCTCAACACTACAGTGTAAGCAAGTAACGGAGTATACACATGGCCCGTTACAGTTGGTGATTGGATGACCTAGGTAGTGAGGACAGGGTAAGCTCCGATAAATCAATCCCTTCGGAATATTCCTTCTTCCCCTCAAGTGTCTTCGGTCCGGTCTTCTCCCCGAGTGGTTACTCTTCCCTTATTCGCACAAGCCAAGACACGCGACCTCTATCACCCCCCCCCCGCACAATTTTGACCTGGTTACAGTATTGAGCCTTGATTTGGAGCCATTTACTCTTTTAAGTTTTTGTTTAAAGTCGTAAGATATGACACTAATAACTGAGGGGTTAAACGGGAATGGTTCTTAAAGGACCCCTCCAGTTCTGCCCATAGAACGTAACATCGGTAAATGAATTTCGTGGGTTCTACCTGGAAAGGGCCTACTCTAAGCCCACTACTTCGGCTTGCACGCTAGCGCACATGTATGAGGAAGCGTAAGATGTGTTTCGCTTAGATTAACTATACTTTCGTCCGAAAGCGTACATTTAGAAGCGAAGCAGGTTCAGGTAAAAATACGATCTGTTTGTTTGTTTGTTTGGGTTTTCCTCCTAAGCTAGTATTTTTAATGAAAGGTACTTATCAACGAATGGTTGACAGAGTTCTACTATTCTAATTGGTTGAAGATATTGACTTTCAACCAAGCATGTCCTAAATGCATGAAGAGCAACAGTCTGTCAAACATAATTATTGGTGTACCTCACACAAGCGTGAAAAAACGTTTTAGTAGCCGAATGGCTATTTGTAGCATTTTGCGTGCAGCCCCGTTACCACCCGTGTTCTTGTTCACGAAGCGGATACTCAGTGACGTGGCTGCTTTACTCCTCGACAGTCGGACGCGGCCCGGTACAAACACTACAGCCTTCAGCGACCCTCACGTAATAGATACGGCGCATGTCCTCTCATGCGCTGGTGCAGACGCGCTTACGAAGTTCCGTGAGCGAGTGCTCCTTGACGATCTCCTCGCGGTATACCAGCCAGCCAACGAAGCTTTCCCCTTCTTCTTGCGTCCAGTCCAGCGCCGGATGAAAGTGCGCCACGACTCCTGTAACACGCCATATGCGACACTATCGAAAGACTTCTGTCGCAGCCCACGGAAGCGCCGGAAGGGATCTTTCGTCGTGTCCAGTGTGTTTAGATCCCGCGCTTCGGATATATCGTAGAGAGCCCATGTCCGGAGCTGGTCGTCCATCACGCGCGTACCGCGTACCGCTGCTGTTGTCCCTGCTGTCAATGACGTCGCCGTCGTCGGTGTTTCTGTCCGCTGCTGATCCATCGTGTTGCTTGTCAAGTTCTCCGCAAGATGAGTTGTGTCGCTGCTGCGCTTGGCAGGAGATTTCTCCGTCCCCGGTTCGCTCCGCCCGTTAACCAAGTCCCCGTTCGCCATCCTCACATAGCTTGATTTGCTCTTCGCCCGTTGCTTATGTTGCGTAAGTGCAACTTCCAGAGGGGAGAATGTAGCATAAGTAGGTAGATTTCTTTACATAAGTAGGTGCATCAGCAAACGACTAGCGTGTTCTGAATTTCTGTCGTGCCATTGGCTGATATATGGGGAGCAAGGCTCATTATTAGCCAATTGGAATATGACGTGTATTTGAGTGGCCAGGGCTGTGGCCATGGCTGTAAAATAAAGTCAGAGTTGATTTCTCCTTAAACCTAAGCCTCAGTCGTCCTATTGCGAGCTTCCTCAACACTACATTGTAAGCAAGTAACGGAGTATACACCTGGCCCGTTACAGTTGGATATTGGATGACCTAGGTAGTGAGGACAGGGTAAGCTCCGATAAATCAATCCCTCCGGAATCTTCCTTCTTCCCCTCAAGTGTCTTCGGTCCGGTCTTTTCCCCGAGTGGTTACTCTTTCCTTATCCGCACAAGCCAAGACATGCGACCTCTCTCACCCCCCCCCCCGCACAATTTTGACCTGGTTACAGTATTGAGCCTTGATTTGGAGCCATTTACTCTTTTAAGTTTTTGTTTAAAGTCGTAAGATATGACACTAATAACTGAGGGGTTAAACGGGAATGGGTTCTTTAAGGACCCCTCCAGTTTTGCCCATAGAACGTAAACATCGGGTAAATGAATTTCGTGGGTTCTACCTGGAAAGGGCCTACTCTAAGCCCACTACTTCCGCTTGCACGCTAGCGCACATGTATGAGGAAGCGTAAGATGTTGTTTCGCTTAGATTAACTATACTTTCGTCCGAAAGCGTACATTTACTTAAATAGAGAAGCGAAGCGGGTTCAGGTAAAGATACGATCTATTTATTTGTTTGTTTGGGTTTTCCTCCTAAGCTAGTATTTTTAATGAAAGGTACTTATCAACGAATGGTTGACAGAGTTCTACTATTCTAATTGGTTGAAGATATTGACTTTCAACCAAGCATGTCCTAAATGCATGAAGAGCAACAGTCTGTCAAACATAATTATTGGTGTACCTCACACAAGCGTGAAAAAACGTTTTAGTAGCCGAATGGCTATTTGTAGCATTTTGCGTGCAGTCCCGTTACCACCCGTGTTCTTGTTCACGAAGCGGATACTCAGTGACGTGGCTGCTTTACTCCTCGACAGTCGGACGCGGCCCAGTACAAACACTACAGCCTTCAGCGACCCTCACGTAACAGATACGGCGCATGTCCTCTCATGCGCTGGTGCAGACGCGCTTACGAAGTTCCGTGAGCGAGTGCTCCTTGACGATCTCCTCGCGGTATACCAGCCAGCCAACGAAGCTTTCCCCTTCTTCTTGCGTCCAGTCCAGCGCCGGATGAAAGTGCGCCACGACTCCTGTAACACGCCATATGCGACACTATCGAAAGACTTCTGCCGCAGCCCACGGAAGCGCCGGAAGGGATCTTTCGTCGTGTCCAGTGTGTCTAGATCCCGCGCTTCGGATATATCGTAGAGAGCCCATGTCCGGAGCTGGTCGTCCATCACGCGCGTACCGCGTGCCGCTGCTGTTGTCCCTGCTGTCAACGACGTCGCCGTCGTCGGTGTTCCTGTCCGCTGCTGATCCATCGTGCTGCTTGTCAAGTTCTCCGCAAGATGAGTTGTGTCGCTGCTGCGCTTGGCAGGAGATTTCTCCGTCCCCGTTCGCTCGCCCGTTAGCCAAGTCCCCGTTCGCCATCCTCACATAGCTTGATTGTCTTCGCCCGTGCTTATGTTGCGTAAGTGCAACTTCCAGAGGGGGTAATGTAGCATAAGTAGGTAGATTTCTTTACATAAGTAGGTGCATCAGCAAACGACTAGCGTGTTCTGAATTTCTGTCGTGCCATTGGCTGATATATGGGGAGCAAGGCTCATTATTAGCCAATTGGAATATGACGTGTATTTGAGTGGCCAGGGCTGTGGCCATGGCTGTAAAATAAAGTCAGAGTTGATTTCTCCTTAAACCTAAGACTCAGTCGTCCTATTGCGAGCTTCCTCAACACTACAGGGTAAGAAGGTAACGGAGTATACACATGGCCGTTTACAGTTGGTGATTGAATGACCTAGGTAGTGAGGACAGGGTAAGCTCCGATAAATCAATCCCTTCGGAATCTTCGTTCTTCCCCTCAAGTGTCTTCCGTCCGGTTCTTTCCCCCGAGTGTTTATTCTTTCCTTATCCGCACAAGCCAAGACACGCGACCTCTATCAACCCCCCCCCGCACAATTTTGACCTGGTTACAGTATTGAGCCTTGATTTGGAGCCATTTACGCTTTTGAGTTTTTGTTTAAAGTCGTAAGATATGACACTAATAACTGAGGGGTTAAACGGGAATGGTTCTTAAAGGACCCCTCCAGTTTTGCCCATAGAACGTAACATCGGTAAATGAATTTCGTGGGTTCTACCTGTAAAGGGCCTACTCTAAGCCCACTACTTCGCCTTGCACGCTAGCGCACATGTATGAGGAAGCGTAAGATGTGTTTCGCTTAGATTAACTATACTTTCGTCCGAAAGCGTACATTTACTTAAATAGAGAAGCGAAGCGGGTTCAGGTAAAAATACGATCTATTTATTTGTTTGTTTGGGTTTCCTCCTAATCTAGTATTTTTAATGAAAGGTACTTATCAACGAATGGTTGACAGAGTTCTACTATTCTAATTGGTTGAAGATATTGACTTTCAACCAAGCATGTCCTAAATGCATGAAGAGCAACTGTCTGTCAAACATAATCATTGGTGTACCTCACACAAGCGTGAAAAAACGTTTTAGTAGCCGAATGGCTATTTGTAGCATTTTGCGTGCAGTCCCGTTACCACCCGTGTTCTTGTTCACGAAGCGGATACTCAGTGACGTGGCTGCTTTACTCCTCGACAGTCGGACGCGGCCCGGTACAAACACTACAGCCATCAGCGACCCTCACGTAACAAATACGGCGCATGTCCTCTCATGTGCTGGTGCAGACGCGCTTACGAAGTTCCGTGAGCGAGTGCTCCTTGACGATCTCCTCGCGGTATACCAGCCAGCCAACGAAGCTTTCCCCTTCTTCTTGCGTCCAGTCCAGCGCCGGATGAAAGTGCGCCACGACTCCTGTAACACGCCATATGCGACACTATCGAAAGACTTCTGCCGCAGCCCACGGAAGCGCCGGAAGGGATCTTTCGTCGTGTCCAGTGTGTCTAGATCCCGCGCTTCGGATATATCGTAGAGAGCCCATGTCCGGAGCTGGTCGTCCATCACGCACGTACCGCGTGCCGCTGCTGTTGTCCCTGCTGTCAACGACGTCGCCGTCGTCGGTGTTCCTGTCCGCTGCTGATCCATCGTGTTGCTTGTCAAGTTCTCCGCAAGATGAGTTGTGTCGCTGCTGCGCTTGGCAGGAGATTTCTCCGTCCCCGGTTCGCTCCGCCCGTTAACCAAGTCCCCGTTCGCCATCCTCACATAGCTTGATTTGCTCTTCGCCCGTTGCTTATGCTGCGTAAGTGCAACTTCCAGAGGGGGTAATGTAGCATAAGTAGGTAGATTTCTTTACATAAGTAGGTGCATCAGCAAACGACTAGCGTGTTCTGAATTTCTGTCGTGCCATTGGCTGATATATGGGGAGCAAGGCTCATTATTAGCCAATTGGAATATGACGTGTATTTGAGTGGCCAGGGCTGTGGCCATGGCTGTAAAATAAAGTCAGAGTTGATTTCTCCTTAAACCTAAGACTCAGTCGTCCTATTGCGAGCTTCCCTCAACACTACAGTGTAAGCAAGTAACGGAGTATACACATGGCCCGTTACAGTTGGTGATTGGATGACCTAGGTAGTGAGGACAGGGTAAGCTCCGATAAATCAATCCCTTCGGAATATTCCTTCTTCCCCTCAAGTGTCTTCGGTCCGGTCTTCTCCCCGAGTGGTTACTCTTCCCTTATCCGCACAAGCCAAGACACGCGACCTCTATCACCCCCCCCCCCGCACAATTTTGACCTGGTTACAGTATTGAGCCTTGATTTGGAGCCATTTACTCTTTTAAGTTTTTGTTTAAAGTCGTAAGATATGACACTAATAACTGAGGGGTTAAACGGGAATGGTTCTTAAAGGACCCCTCCAGTTTTGCCCATAGAACGTAACATCGGTAAATGAATTTCGTGGGTTCTACCTGGAAAGGGCCTACTCTAAGCCCACTACTTCGGCTTGCACGCTAGCGCACATGTATGAGGAAGCGTAAGATGTGTGTTCGCTTAGATTAACTATACTTTCGTACGAAAGCGTACATTTACTTAAAAAGAGAAGCGAAGCGGGTTCAGGTAAAAATACGATCTGTTTGTTTGTTTGTTTGGGTTTTCCTCCTAATCTAGTATTTTTAATGAAAGGTACTTATCAACGAATGGTTGACAGAGCTCTACTACTCTAATTGGTTGAAGATATTGACTTCAACCAAGTATGCTGTAGCCTTTTGCGTGCAGCCACGTGACCCCCCCCCCCCCGGTAAAGCTAATACTCTCTAGTCTTAACCCCTTCAACCCGGAGGATTTTTGTTGGCTTTTCCTAACATACGCTGTATATACATGGTACGTTTATATGTGTTTCAGCATAGCCTAGGGGAATGGAGTAGGATGGGACGTGTGAGAGTCCGTACCAGAATGGGCTGGTTGTTTCCTTTGCTGTATATACACCCGTACATAGGTGCCTCTATCCGGATTATCTACAGCTACACATTAGCGATGTACGCTGTTACAGAAGCGCTAGAGAACGTGTTTTGCCCACATGAAGGTTTATACTGCGAAGCCCCTTGTCGAGTCGGGAGAGAGCAGCGGATCTGTAGAGAAAATTATCTCTAAAATTCGAGAAAGCGTGCAACAGAGAGGAGAATGATTTATGCATATTTTATTTAAGTATCTTGATATCATCCATGTAGCAATCAATGATGACGATCGCAATTTTGAACCAATCGAAGCTGCCAAATGTGGGATGACCTGTCTAATGGCTGTCAAGTGTCTAGTCAACTCCCTGTCATCAATGAAGCGTGAGCAAGTGAGAACAGTCAGCTTGCTTGCTCATGAAACGAATGACCATAGATCGCACAAAAGACAAAAAAATCATTATGCGAATTACTGCTACACTTACTCAAAGTCCGCAGACTCTTCAGAGTTTTCAGAGGCCCTGGTGTCCACGCGCCGGCGCTTGGCTAGTGACTTTTCTGGAGATCCCGTCGTCTTTGATGCACGCACGCAGAACTTGCCCTTCATGTTCTCCGGGATTGCCTTGCCATTCTTGTAAACCTTGTGCCAAATATCCCAGCAATTCATCGTTTTGCCGGACTCTAGCCATTTCGGTTCACGCAAGAGTAGATCGGCCCCACAAAATCGCAGCTGTCACAAAAGTAGGTCTTAGTCGCCCCAATGTTTGCCTTCCGTCCTCATAGCGCACACCTTGCAGCTCTTCTGCACCCTCTTTCTCTGCCCAGAGTGGTCATACCAGTCCTCATTTTGCTTTGGACTGTGGTCTGTAGGCTCTGCGTCGGGAAGACTTCTTCTTCTGCGGACACGTCTTCATAGGTTAGCCTAACTGTATATACACCGTAATATATGCAGCGTACACCCTTACCGGGAATGAAAGTGTTTTCTTCGTACATGTCCTTCATGGTGATCTCAATGAGCTGCTAATGCAGTCTGCACATGTACTGTACATGCGTCATTCCCTTCATCTTTTTTAGACTTGCAGTAAGCATGATGTATGATGTACCCATTTGTGATAGCCAGGTCCACACGTCCCAGAAACAATGACTGGTAGTACTTGCGGTAAGTTATAGACCGCTGGACCGAGTAACGCTGGCGCCGGAGTTGATCATGGACGTCAACTCCGCCCATGAAGCGATGGTGTTCCTTGATTTCCTTGGGGCACGCAAGTTCATTCTGCACACCAGTCTTCTCTCTGCGTGCCACACGATCAAGCGTGAGGTTTCCACCAGCCGAGAGGAAGTGAACATGCTTGCTGTCCCACCAGCAAATTGCAGCCATAATATTCACATGCTTTGAGCGAGCAAATGTCACGGAGCCACGCGGAGTGTCCTTTGGCCTTGGTTTTTGCTTAGTCGCGGATGCTTTACAAATCCGCGGCGATTCGTCAGAATTGTCCCAATTGTATAGAATCCCATGATCAGCAGTTGTACCGCCAGAACGATAGAGGTATAGAACCTATCAGCCACCACGAATCTCATCGTCTTGTCAGCAGGTCTGTCTCCAAAAACAGCTCGCAAATGCCTCACAACCGCCGCAGGGACCGACTTCGTATCCACAACTCCCGATTCTGCGATGTGTTGCTTTTGCCCACAGTAAGCTTCGAAGCTATCAAACATGACGCTGTATATACAGAGTAAATAACCCAGCTAATACAGCAAAGACATTTACAGTCTTATCGAATGCAGTAAGCAGAACGCGCGCAGCAAAGCATAAAGAGCTTCGTGTGCGGCTTATCTTTCATATACATTCGGGTACTGCTGTAGGACGATCTGGCAGGGAGCATCACTTCATCAAAAGATAACTCAGCACGAGAAATGTATGAATTTATAAATGTCTGCTGCAAAACGCTCACTACAGATCGGATTTTCCATACACGATCGGTCTTGGGACGGGGTCTTGGTTGCTGTTGAAGTGTAGCTTTCGGCTGATATCGAGAAACCTGTCGTGAGGCAAAAATTAACCAAAAAACCCTCTTAAAATTGCACCGACGTCATCTTGGCGCCCATGGTTAACCAGTTTCTCGCAATTAGGCGTTACCGTCCGTGCAACAAGAAGTCCTGTGTACACACAGAGCTCGTGCGGAAAAATGGGCTTCAGTGACAGAAAATCTTGTCTTACATCCAGGCGAGTCTTCGTCTTATTCGTTGGCGTCACACGCTTTCCGAACGCCTTCGCCCGTCGTTCCCTGGCCTCTTTCTTGTGAAAATACTCGTCCACTTTCTTATTACGCTGCTCATGCATGTAGAAATTACTGCACTCGCAAAATATGCTGCCACATTGATACTGGCATGAAGAAAAAGAAAAGTGCGATTGATGAGGCACAACCCTTCAACGCCTCTTCAGTTGGTCCATGTTGAATTTTCAAAAGATCTGGATACTCGTCGGCATCCGATACTGGGGTGTAACGTGTCTGCAAAAATCCGTCAATATCAGGACTTACTGTTTCATGCCACCCAGTTGTCGCTAATTCCTTCAGAGCAGGACCGAGGATTGCACCAGCCAAAACCTTTTCTTCGCCTCCCATTTTCTCCGGAAAAAAATGGCGGCAAAATGGCGTTCTTCAGCGGCAAAGACTTCGTCACCACCCTCGTCAATAGTGTCCGCAGCTAACGTTTCAGAGTCACTTCCATCCAGATCATTCAAGTCACCTTCTTCCGATTCATTTCCAGAGTCCAGTACTTGGTTAGCGTTGCGCATTTTCTTTGTCATTCCATCTCCATATCGATCAATCACTGATGCATAATATACTGTCTATGATACATGCAGCGGGGCTGCCGTAGCTTTAGCGTCAGAGGAAGACGTTCGACTCAAAGAGTCACTTATACTAAGTTCCTTATTCAAAGGACACTTACAGCCCAAGACCAGGTGCACCGGGGCTGCCGTAGCTTTAGCGTCAGAGGAAGACGTTCGACTCAAAGAGTCACTAATACTAAGTTCCTTATCCAAAGGACACTTACAGCCCAATACCAGGGCTCAAGTTAATACCTTAACTTTTATGCTTCAAAACCAGAAGTGTTTTATTTACTATTATTGCGGCCAAGCCGCCTAGGGGTAAATGTATCTGTTTAACTATCTAGCATAGTAGAACCTAATCAAATGCATAACGTGTGGCTTTCAGCCAATGTACTGAGAGACCTTGTTAACTCTCCAACTTATGTACTGAGAGTTTGTTTACTCTCCGGGTACTTCGTACCCCTGTGTGTTCGACACCATTTAACCCCGTTACACTCTCCCCCACTAAGATGAGAACATTCCGTTCTCGAAACTTTCCTCAGCGAGGTCACGTCTTGTTAAGACGGCGGAGGTTACTACACCTCACACCAGCGTCGTACAGCTCCGTGAGCTCACAAACGCCTACGCATCGTTGATGCCCAACTTCTCGTCGTCGGCCCACGGCTTAATGCTCCAAGCGCAGCGCGCATCTTGCTCTCAAGCGGTCTCAGACCTACACTCGCGCTCCGCGCCTACTCCAAGAGCTGCAAACCGCTTAGAGCACTGCTCTTGACTCATTCGAGTCGTCGACCAGAGCTCAGCGGTTGAGCACTCGCTTCACAAGCGATAGGTCGGTGGCTCGAACTCACTAGGGTACAGCCCTCTCGTTCCATGAACGATTGTTCACGCTTGGACAAGCTTAAGGGCAACACCCTTTTAGCTCAATATTTGAGCGTTGGCTTTAAGAGCCACAGGTCGGTGGTTCGAACCCACCAGGGCACAGCCCTGTCGTTCCATGAACGATTGTCCTCGCTTGGACAAGCTTAAGAGCAATTCGCTTTTAGCTCAGTGGTCGAGCGTGGGCTTTGGAAGCCACAGGTTGGTGGTTAGAACCCACCTGGGCACAGCCCTCTCGTTCCATGACCTGTTGTCCTTGAATGGACAAGCTTAAGGGCAACGCCCTTTCAGCTCAGTGGTCGAGCGCTGGCTTTGGGAGCCACAGGTCGGTGGTTCAAATCCACCCGGGCGCAGCCCTCTCATACCATAAGTAGTCCGTTTTTGGACTGACGTACGGGCATCGCCCTTATAGCTCAATGGTAGAGCTCCGGCCTGTCAAGCCAAAGGCCAGTGTTCGATCCCCGTCCGGGACACCACTTTCGCTGTTACAGCGCATCCACATTTGAATCATGCTCATCGAGCAAGTTGTTTCAAAACAACTATGCGTCTATGGAGACGCTTGTGCCTGAACCTTGTTCATCACAACACGAAGCACCTGCTTCATTCAGGACCATGTCCCTAACACTACGAGTTCTCTCCACCTCCTGCTCCCGCTGCGAGCACCGCTCATACGTACGAGCTGGCTGCTGCAGCCACTGGTCAGAGCCTGAGCTCAACTACTGACCTGATCGCTCCCCACTCTAGTGGGAGGCGCCCAGCGCCTTGCGACGCTGTTGCACGCCATGGTGGCGCTTCGGCACATGATGTGCCCGGTCGTAAGCGTCAACGACGTCAGGGAAATCTTGTCGGAGGATAACCTCAAACTCCCATGAGTTCTGTGAGTGAGGGTAACCCCTCCACTTCACCAAGTACTGGGTACGACCCTGGCGTCTACGCCACGCCACAAAGGTGTTCCACGTGAAAGTGGAGCTCACCATGCTCATCGATCAGAGCAGGAAGAGGCCTTGCCTCAGCTGGGCTCTCGCGGGGAGAGTCAGCACTTGCCGGAACGGCGTTTTTCCATACGACGCCGGCGTCCACGACGCGAACGTTCACGTTCACCGCCCATCGGTCCATCTCGAAGAGATGATCCACCTTGTGGATAGGTTAGAGCCACCACTGCTGACTCACAACCAGGTCTCGGACCTTGAGCGTCCAGTCGCTCGGCTGAACGTTCAGCTTGCCTTGCTCCTGCATCTCGAGCACTTCGCTCCGCGACCTGTGGCTCTGCTACATGCTGTTGATCAGCCATCTGTGGATCCACCACTTGCTGTCGTTCGGCCTCCCGTGGCTCTACCACCTGCTGCCCTGCAGCTGTATGTGGTCCAGCCACCGTTGGTGCCAACGCATCCGCGCTCACCTGAGCAGGGTCTTGATATGGCTTAAGCAAGCCAACATAGAAGACCGGATGCGTGCGCATCTTCTTTGGAAGGTTGAGCGTATACGCTAGGCCCTTCCTGGCCACGACCTTGAACGGTCCTATAAACCGAGGTCTTAACTTCGTCTTGAAGACTGCAGACACTGCATGAGTAGGTAGGTTTTTAGCGTTTAATAAAACGTGGTCACCGACCTCAAACCTCTCAACATTGCTTCTGCCCTTAGCATCTGCATGTTCCTTCTGCGTGTCTTGGCTTTCAGCCATAGCGTCGCGTACTTGACGCATTACGCTCAGTCTCAATTAGACAAAGTCATCGACTTGCTTGCGAACCGCAACAGGGATGACATCAGCTAGTCGCTCGGCTATCCCTCCCCCATCAAGCCCTGAGCCACGGCGTGGCGGCTTCAGTGGGACGCGAGGGCTAGCCAAGCCGTTCACATAGAACGGAGTGTAGCTTGTCGAGGCGTGCACTGCATTATTTAATGCGAACTCAACGAGTGGGAGCATCTGGCTCCAGCGTTTTGGCGCCTCAGCGCATACGCTTCGGAGGATATCCTCCACAGCGCGATTCACGCGTTCGGTTTGACCGTCGGTCTGCGGATGGTCCGCTGTGGACATGTCCAAACGAGTGCCGAGCACTTTGAAGAGGGACGTCCAGAACCTCGCGGTGAAGTGCGGATCTCGATCGGAGACAATTGCCTCAGGCAAGCCATGTTGGCGAAAGACTCGGTCTAAAAACAGCAAAGCTGTACCCTCACCATCAATGGTGTCCGGCACCGCCGCTAAATGAGCCATCTTGCTCAATCGGTCTACAAAGACCACAATACCCGTGTTTCCCGCCTTATCCTTGGGAAGGCCAAACACAAAGTCCATACTCATGGACTGCCAACATCCCTTGGGGACAGGCAAACTCGCCAATGTCGCGGCCGTGCTAGGCGCGGACTTTGTCCCTTGACACGTCTCACACGTGCGTACATAGGTGCCGACCCACTTATACATCTTGGGCCACCAGTACATTGAGCTCACCGAGCCATAGGTCTTCTCCCGACCTAAGTGCCCGCCCACGGGCGTATCATGAACCTCATAGAGGATTCGATACTTTAGGTCCCCATCGACTGCACGAGGGTTATCCTCAGAGTCGGTGCTGTAGTACAGCAGGCTACCATCGAGCGAGTATCGATGCAGCCTCGCGCGTAAGCGCGCAGACAATTCCTTGTCAGAGTCTTTAACCTCTTCGCTCCCAAGAGCCCGTAGCAGCGCTACGCACATGTCTTCCTGTGCATACGCTCTGCGTATCAAGTCAGGCACTGACGACGTCACTGTCGTGACATGTGCTAATTCGTAGTCCGGCCTGCGCGAGAGCGCATCGGCCACTACATTAAGCCGCCCCGGCTTGTACTTCACCTCGAAGTTATACTCGGCAAAGAAGGAAAGCCATCTTGACATTCTCTGAGAGAGATGAGGCGACTGTGTCGCAGTGCGTAGCGACGCATGATCAGTAAAGATCACAAAAGGCTTAGAGCCTAACAGGTGTACCCTGAATTTGACTAGAGCATACTTCATTGCAAGTAGCGCTTTGTCATGAACTGAATAGCTCTTCTCTGCAACTTTGAGCTGGCGAGACTCAAACGCAATCACGCGTTCACGCCCTTCGGCGTCTGCTTGTAGTAAAGCACAACCGATTGCATAATCGGAGGCGTCACAGACGACGCTAAACGGACTATTGGGGTCCGGTAGCGCAAGGATCGGAGCCTGGAGGAGGCTCTCCTTCACAGCCTCAAAGGCTCCGTCGTGCTCGACGTTCCAGCACCATGGTGCGTCCTTCTTAAGGAGATCTGATAATGGCCGAGCCCTCTCCGCGTAGTTCGCACTGTACGTGTGCAAGTAATTGGCTACGCCTAGCCACTTGCGTAAGTCTTTTTGGTTCTTGGGAACCGGCCAGTCCACGATGGCCTTGACTTTGCCAGGATCTGCCCGTAAGCCACGCTTCCCAATGAAGCACCCGAGGAAAGGTATCTCCTCCGCGCCAAAGACGCACTTGTCCAAGTTGGCATACACCTTATTAGTGCGCAGGCCCTCGAGCACCGCTCGCAAGTGGTCAATGTGGTTATCCACGTCTGACTTTCCGTGCTCGACACGACTATGGACGAATATATCGTCAAAGTACGTCTGAGCGTACGCCCGGTGGGGCCTAAACAACTGCGTCACAAGACGATTGAGCGTTGCTGGTGCGTTCGGCAGCCCCTGGGGCATGACCGGCCACTCCCAGAGCATACCGCTCGGAGTACTCACCGCTGTCAGCGGATGTCGCTCGCTCTCAAGAGCAATTGGTAGTAACCATCGACCAAGTCGAGCGCGCTGTACAACGTACAGCCTACCATGTTGTTCTGTAGAACATCCTTGCGAAAAATCGACGTTTGCGCCGGGATAGTGGGCGCATTTAGCTTATTAAAAGCATGAACAATGCGCCACTTGCCGTTCGGCTTTCTGACACAGACCATGGGTGTCGAGTGCGGAGACTTACTCTCTCACACCATCCCTGCCTCGTGCTTTGCACGGAAGAATGCGTCAATGCCGTCACACTGCTCTATCGGCAAAGGCCATTGCCTTGTTACGCAGTATTTGGTTCCAAGAACTAGGTCAATCTCATGACACACTCCTCGATCCGGAGGCAGGCCCGTCGGTGGGTCTTTCGAGACAGCGTCTCCATACTCCTTCACCACCGGGTAGAAGGGATCCGACGGATTTTTAAGGTTCGCCGATCCACTTCTTGCGCTCAGCGCCTTCTTGGTGTCCTCTAGGACCGCGTCGTCCACGACGGATGAGGAGTTCAACTCCTCCTCAGGTCCCAGCAGGACCACCTCGGCTAGCTCGCCTGCCTTTAAGGCTTCGCCAAACTCGGCAATGGACATCTCGTCCAGCTCTAGCAGAGCATCTGCAGCGGACGGAGTGTCAAGGCTGATATCGTCTTCTACCTCCCCCGTCACTCCGTTAACGAGTGTATACAGCTGTTCACAGCAATCACGTGGAGCATCACCGCTCGACACGCTGGACACATCGTCCGACGTCGAAGACGTCACAGATGCCCTGCGTCTTCTTCTCCTCTCCCTCCGCGACCGAGCCCGGCCGGATGAGGGCGGTGTGGCGACATCTCCGTCACTCCCGGGTGCAGCAGCACCATCACTCCTCGAAGAGGATACAGTGTCTCGCAAGACACTTGGCTGAAAGCCAAGAGGTTCTTGACCTTCACACAGTACACTAGGTGTCACTTCACCTGCATCTCCTGGGCTGCGCCCATGATGCCTCGACTCGCAGTCGACCGCGACCCTCGGGTCCCGCAGCGGTAGGTCATCGACCAGACTCGTACCACTCAGTGGATTACGCGCCACTCCCCGTTCGTCCTCACCAGGACCCAGCAGTTGGTCATTGACCTGACCTGCACCGCTCAGCGGATAACGTGCCGCACCACGTACGCCCTCAGGGCAAGCAGCCACCTCGTTGCTAGCAATTTCGGACATACCAATGTCCAGCACTACGGCCGCCTCGGCCTCGTGTTCGCGCCAAAAGCGCTTCTGCTTCCTAGCAGAGGTGGGTTCATGACTCACCAAAGCTCCACTAGGAGCAGGGTGCGACGCACCAAGCGTTTTCGACTTCCAGTCGATCCATGGATCGTGGCGGTCCAGCCATGCCAGGCCAAGGATGAGGTCACACCTCGCATCCAGGTCTAAGGCCAAACCGCGTTCCACGCTTTCGAAGCTCTCAAACTTCACTCCAAGGTCGACAGAGACCTTCGACACAGTTACCAGTGCCCCCGTCGCGAGACGGACAGAAATCGTATCTCTTGTTAGCACTTCTAGTGCCTCAGCATACAGCTGACTCCCTTCCAGGGTGGGGCGACGGGCGTAGTTTCCCGAGGCTCCCGAGTCAATTAAGACTCTCCATGGCTTTGTAAAGCCCTTCACGTTTGCTTGAACGACCAGCAAGCCCGGCTTGCACACACTCTTCTCGTAAGAGAGCTCAGCTCTCTTCGGGGCTGGCCTCGTTGCCCTCTACCTCTTCGAGGCACAACAGAACTCAGTTCTTCCCCAGTAGGCCGCCCCGCGCCTACTAAGAGTTGCCGTTTCTCGGCGATGACCCGGGGGGTTGGCTCGCCGGAGCCCCGTGCTTCTTGCGCAGAGGGCAATATGCCCTCAAGTGCTTAGTGCTATTGCACACAAAGCATCGGCGGATGCCGACACGCTGCTCCGCAGCGAGAAGCTCCGCTTCCTCATCTTTAGTATAGCTGAGGTCCATCGGCTCTGGACCGCTCGAAGAGCTCGCGCTACCAGCGCTCCAACCAGGTCGCGCCGACCTGAAGTTGTGCTCGGCATTCAATGTCACATCCACCGCCTCTTCGAAAGAGTTAGGGTGTACATGAAACACTTCCGTTCGATCTGCGCTCACACGAAGTCCCTCCATAAACACGGTCACGCTGACCAGTTCTGGAAGAGGGTCCGCCGCCATTCCGGCGATAAGAGCTCTCAACTCTTGGACATAGTCCAATAGATCCTTTTTACCCTGGCGGATAGCAAGGAACTTCGACCGGATACGGTACGCCTGATTAGGCGGCGCGCGACACGCGCGAAAGCTGTTGCTTCAGCTGATCCCAAGTGGGAACTGCAGCGTCAACAGACGTGCCGCACGTTAGTGCCCAATCGCGAGCGCGACCTCCAATCCTGGAGATAGCCAGCGCCACTCGCTGATGCTCAGACTGGAGCAGGGCCAATCCCATGGCCATCTCGATCTCACGGATCAAGAGGAGGAGATTCTCTCCATCCTTCCCCTCGAAGGTTTTTACGCTCACCATGAGCGGTTTCAGTCTCAAGGACTCTTCACGCGTCATCGACGCCGCCGCCGTTGCGACGCTCATCTTCTCTTGAGCGTGCTCCAAGAGCGCGTTCTCGTAGCGGGAGAACGATTCCATCCTGGGTGTAACCGCCTCTGGACCTTGCGATGCAAGATGAGCCGCGCTCTCCGGGCCAAGCAAGGACATAAGCTTAGTAAGCGCACCCTGGTAAATTCGCGAACACGGGGTATTCCATCCTCGCAGAGGATATAGTCAACCGACTCAGGAGCGGGATTGACTACAAGTGCTACCAAGTGCAGCGGGACTGCCGTAACTTTAGCGTCAGAGGAAGACGTTCGACTCAAAGAGTCACTAATACTAAGTTCCTTAATTAAAGGACACTTACAGCCCAAGACCAGGGCTCAAAGTTAATACCTTAACTTTTATGCTTCAAAACCAGAAGTGTTTTATTTACTATTATTGCGGCCAAACCGCCTAGGGGTAAATGTATCTGTTTAACTATCTAGCATAGCTAAACCTAATCAAATGCATAACGTGTGGATTTCAGCCAACGTACTGAGAGACCTTGTTAACTCTCCGGGTACTATATACCCCTGTGTGTTCCGCACCATGTAACCCCGTTACAGCGGCTTAGGTGTAGCTGATGGCAGACAAAGAGCCCGGTACCACGGCGGCTAGCGCGTACGTGCTCCTGTACCGCTGGGTGGCAAGCACCAACGTCATGAAGGGATCTCGGGTGTGTTGGGACGACGCAAAGCTGGCGTGGTCTATCGTCGCGCTCGACAAGAGCTGCCCTCCCGGTACATACTTCACGGCTCCCGCTGATCAGTACTGAGTTGCACGAGGCGCAAAAGATCACAGACACGTCGCTAGTGATAGACAGTATGTAATCTTTGCGCTAGTGCAATTGAGAATATGTTAATGCCACAAATAGAAATATTAAACCACAAAAAATCCATTTACCTGCCACATTTAGTTTCGCTGCTCCAGAACTTCTGCGACGCCCGCTTCTGGCCCAGAAGCGGGCGTCGCCTGATTTGGGTGTCGAGAGGTGTATCTCGGGACGTCTTTTGCGACCTGGGCGTCCGAGGTGTAAAACCGCGGATACACCGGACGTCGACAGCTCTAGTCAGAGCATAAGACCACGCGTAAAATTGGGATGGGAAAAGGCAGGCATCGATTTGCTTTATCTGTGATCGAATTACCATTTCAAAACGGCAAAAATGGTCGAATTACAATATATCGATGCGGATTTGGTGGTTGATCGGTCGATTTGGTCGATTTATCAGCCAGTCAAGCTAGATCGATGTGTACTTTTTATAGACCTCGATTTATTAAAACGACCTCTATGTATTAAAAATCGAGCATCAGGCTAAGTGAAAAGGACAAAAGCATTGAAATGTACAATAAGTGATACAGCTTAGGACGAACAAACCTGTAAAAAAAGCTATGAGCTTGGCGGGAAGAACTGGTATCACGGCGTGGAAGGTGTACACGGCCTTACAGACTTCTATTAATAATTTCAAATACCGGTAACGTCGTAAGATACAACCTAAAGTGTCCGGCGATTTCCGGTAGCCTTTCAGTACAGTACATGTACTTAGCTTACTACCGGTACTGATCAATGCTTTTGTTGTTGAATTCGGTAATACGTGTTCATGTACTACTTGCGAAGTAAGGGTGCTTATAGTGTACGTGTTCGTTGTAAATACCTATTTTTTTATCTCTCAACGGCGTGCTTGGTCAGAGGTAGAAGGAACATCTCCAAACTCAAGCCAGCGCAATAAACGAGCGACGTGATAATAAAGCACATGCGGTAGCCATACGCATCGATCAAGAAGCCACCCAGCACTGCACTGCCCGACCACGAAAACACCGATAGACCTTCCAACGCATTCCAGCGCGCTCGAATGTTCTTGGGCACATAGTCCATCAGGATCGAGCGACGCAAAGGCTGAGAGCAGCGCATCATGCCCCCTCGCATTAGGAATAACACTATTTGGAGAGCCATGGGTTGCGCATATGCCATCGAGAAGAGACACGCCACGGAGAATGCTCGGGTGAAAGCGATAATGGGCATGCGGCCACAGGGCTTCGACAGACGTTGTGCAGCAAACGAAAGGATCATAACGACGAGCGGCTGGCTCATGAACAGCGCGCAGACGTGGATGGGCGTGAGACCGTATTCCTCTTTGAAGAATAACGGAAAGAAATTAATTGTCATACCAGCTCCGTTGCTGATAATAAAGTCCGATACGAACAGGATATAAGGCACGTGTTTGGTGCGGAAACAGAGG
>NW_003303737.1:208026-233267 GCF_000142945.1 Phytophthora infestans T30-4 | reverse complement strand
TTTAAATTGAAATCGAAGTCAGTCCCTAGATTGTTTTGTCAGTCCTTGCCACTCACTATCCCATATCCCTAAATCTTTCACGACTATAAATATTACGAGGTTATTAGTTGAAACCCCGCTCCTTATTCAGGCAGATTTCTGTTTTAACCAGGATTCTCTTATTCAAAACAAAAAAATATGAAGAAGCAGCACAAACACAGTATGATGCGCACAAAAACCGGCGTCATCAGTCATTTAGTCCTCCTCAGCATCAGAGCTACAATTTAACTACTATCTATGTCGGACTCGGCACTTCCATCACTATCTTCGTCGTTATCCTCCGCTTGAAATACAACCTTGTAAATGTCTTCTAGCGTATGGTCAGCCTTACGAATGCACCCTTGCACGGTGGACGGCTTAAGATTGTCAAATGCCGCTGCTAACCGAGCGTTAACCTCAGCGAATGATGTTTCCGAGGAATACAGACGATGGAGCAGCTGACAAATGCGTTCTACACCACGAGAAGCGGGTGGTCGGCGACCGGAATGGGTACACGAGATCTGGCGGTGATGTTCATACCTCATTTCCGCGTGGAGTAGCAGTATATCGAGCTTCTCGCTCTCGATGACGACGGCAGAGCGGTGTTTTATAGCGTAGGTGATGATATCCTCCAGCTGTGCCGGTCAATTGTCGACGGTGCACTCTTCTTTGAGGTGATCATGCTGCGTGGATCTCCCGTGCGCCCTATACTTGGTTTTAGTATGGGCACATCGGTGCCGACCATTATTGCTGCCCTAGTGATCGCAATTTTGCGGCTTGAGAAGTGGTGTCAATAGAGTAGAACGAATGCAATCGAATGATGTCTGCTTTGAACTAAAATCCTAATATCTAATTGGTTAACCCCTTCAACCCGGCTGATTTTCCACACCCTATACATCGCATTAACATATAGGAAATTGTATACAAACGCGGGAAAGGATTAGAAGATAGGTGGGTAAAAAATGATCAAGTCATCTCGAGCACTGATTAAGCTGTATATCATGGGGGGATTGCGCTGTATATATACAGCTTGTAGTGTGGTGTGTGCCACTTGGGTAGCAGAAAAAATCTCTAATAATGTGAAAAACGTGTCACAAACAGGGCGTCTGCACTGGCATACTGAAATGCAGTGCCATTTTCCTGCAATCAACTGATGTCGAGACTGCCGTGCATACAAACTTTCTAACATACTCCTTGTCATCAAACAAGTGCATCCACACACCTCCAAAACGTGGATAAAGACGGGATGGCAGTCGCAACATCAAGAGAGACGCAAATAGTGAAGCTACTTCATTGATCACACAGAATTTATCCTGGGGAGGCAGCAGCGGCACGGCGGCGCTTGGCAGGAGACTTGCCAGGAGATCATGTAGTCTTTGCCGCGCGCACTCGGATCTTACCCTTCTTGTGCGCTGGAATTTCAGCGCCGTTCTTGTATTCATTGTGCCACACGTCCCAACAGCTCTTGATTGTACCCTTCATTGGCCACTTCGGCTTCGTGCACAAGTATATTGGCCCCGGAAAGTCACACCCATCGCAATAGTACGTTGTGGTGGCCCCCCTCTTGCCATCTTCGGTCAAAATTGTGCATACCTTGCAGTTCTTCTGCACTCGCTTCCTCTGTCCGGAATGGTCTCGCCACTCTTCATTTAGTTTCGGCCCGTGTCCGCTGGCATCGACGGACTCGCGCTCCTCGACTGAAGTGTAGCCATCTGTATATACACGTTAATGTAAACAGTATATACAGCATGTCAACCAAATAGTGCTTACCTGTGCTGAAAGTGTTCTCTTCGTACATATCCTCCACGGAAAGTGTAATCAGTTGCTTGTGCAGCTTGCACATGTATTGCGCGTGTGTCATCGCTCGAATCTGCCTCTGCTTGCAATATGCTTTGTGCACGATGTACCCGTTTGTAATCGCGAGATCAACCAGCCCCAGGAACAGTGACTTATAGTATTTCCGGAATGTGATCGAGCGCTGAACGGAGTACCGTTGCAGGCGGAGTTGATCGTGCACATCAACTCCGCCCATAAGCTTATGGTAGTCCTTGATGACCTTGGGGCACGCCACTTCATTCTGTTCTCCGGTCTTCTTGCTTCTAACCACACGGTGTAGCTCCAGGTTTCCACCAACCGATAGGAAATGCACAGGTTTGCTGTCCCACCAGCATATCGAAGTCATCTTTTTTACATGCTTAGACCGAGCAAACGTGAGCGCTTCTCGGGATACCCTTCGGCCTAGTCTTCTTGCTAGACACCACCGCCTTGCAGAAGCCTCTTCTGTTTGTCATGATTGTACCAATTGTGTAAAACCCCATGAGCAGTAGCTGTACGGCTAGCACAATAGACGTGTAGAACCGATCGACAACGACAAGTCGCATCGCTTTCTCTGGAGGCTTATCTCCAAACACAGCTTTCAGGTTACGAACAACGGCAGCAGGGCCGGACTTCATGTCCACAGCACCTGACTCAGCAATGTGCTGCTTCTTGCCGCAGTACACCTCGAAGCTGTACATTGTCACACAGCATACAGATCATAAGTAAACGCATACAGCAGAACGAAGACAGCATTCTTACCGAATACAATAAGCGGACACAGCACAACAGAGCATGAAAAGCTTTGTACCCCATTTGTGGGGGTTATCTTTCATGTACACTCTTGTCCGATTGAACGAGCTTCTATTCGGTAGCATGGCTTCATCAAACGAAAGCTCTGCTGGAGGATTGAAGTACTGCACAAACGTCTGCTGCAACACGTTCACTACAGAGCGAATTTTCCATACGCGATCGGTTTTTGCACGTGGGTCTTGGTTGCTCGTGAAGTGGAGATTTTGAGTGAGTTGCATGAATCGATCTCGTGAGAGAAATTTCCCAAATGTGCCTCTTGGAAGTGCCCCTTGCTCTGACAGCCTCCAGTGGTTCGCTAGTTTTTCGCGATTTGGCATGATTGTTCGAGCTATCAACAGGTCGATGTAGACGCACAGCTCGTGCGGCATTATTGGCTTCACCGAATGGAACTCTTGGCGTACATCTCGTCTTGTCTTGTTCTTTTCTTGTTGTACTGCGCGTCCAGCTCGTCGCGCCTTCTGTGCTTGCTGTTCCTTTCTCTCAAAATAGGCATCCACACGGGCATCTAGCTGCTCATGCATGTAAAGATTGCTGCACTCTGCTATATGCTGCCACAGCGCCACTGGGATGAACATGAAGAATAGTGCGATAGGCGACGCTCCACGCTTCAAAGCCTCTTCAGTCGGTCCACCGCGTTCACCCATCAGATCTGGATACTCGTCGCTAGATGGAACAGGAGTGTACGGTGTTTGCAGATATTGCGTGACATTGGGCGTCTCGGGATCATGCCATCCAGTAGTACCGAGATCTTTCAGTGCAGGTCCGATGATATCACCAGCCAGAACGCTGTCGTGGCCACCGATTGAGTTGAGAAAACTGTCTGCAAAATGGCGTTCTTCCTTTGCATACATGTCATCGTCCTCTTCATCGATCGTATCTGATCCTGACGAGTCAGCGTCACTGACATCCAAATCGTCCAGGTCTATCTCCTCTGATTCGGTCCCCGAGTCTAGCACACAGTATGTATCATCACTGCCTTCAGGTGCGTTCAAGTCGTCGTCACCGTCACCTAGCATGTCAACGACGTCGTGGGTACCTAATACACCAAATAATACAGCATAATGTACGTGTTAGGCATACGATGTATGATGTACGATGTATATCCAACTCAAGAAAGTAATCCTACCCAAATCGCCAGTACGACTCTCTTCTTTCGATTTTTCATCTTCTCCACGAGCAGGAAGAGGACTATGGTGTCGTCTCGGTTGCTGCAAGTCGCTATCATTGCTGCGACAGCCGCTTGGTTTGCTACTAGCATTGGCTAACGGTAGCACACAGTCAGCATTGAATAACGAGTTAGCAGTGCATCGTAACGCAGAATCGACTGAATTGTTCCTCACCTGGCGCACGGGACACGGAAGTCGAAGGTGCTGACGAAGTTTCACGCCTTGGGGGAGGTTGAGCCGGCCGGGAGTCGCTAACTGCACTTGCCATGACGGCTGATACAGCAAAAAGAGCTTATACATCATTAGATACAGCATATCAAATGTACAAAGCGCGAGGCAACATTACCTGGAGTAGTTGGCACAGGTGCGGATATCGCACTCTCAGCGACCACATCACCTGGTGCTGGGTGTTCAGGTAGCGTTCCAAGTTGCTGGTCAGCAGCAGCATCGACAGGAGCTGTAGCAACAGGAACAGCGGCTGACGCAGAAGAAGCCGCAGAAGGAGAAACATCTTTATCCGCCTCTGCGATTTGTCGCTCTTGCTGGAGTCGAGTTTCGTGATTTCTCTTCACCACTATACACAAATGTAATACAACTAGCAACGTCAATAAAGACTAACCAAAACAACTCAAAGTATGGCAAACCTTCTCGAGGCTACAGTAATAGAGCTTGCTCTCCAAGAAAGTAGTCCACTCCCTCTTTTCCACTGGGATCACCGCCTGGCTTGATGTACTTCCAGAAATGATTTAGGCTTCGGCTTGATGGTGGCTTCGCGGTCCACCCAGCCGACTTAAGGCCAGCCCAGAGTACGCGGAAGCTGTCAGGCCCCCGCACGGGCACAGGTACCGGAGTTGCTCCGCCAGAACAACTCCCTCGAGATGTTTCGCGGGTCCCCACCATCACGAGTTCTCAACCGCTTGTTGTCCACCGCAGAAAATCTTTGACTGGCGCTCAAGCTTGCGAAAAGGGCGCGAAATTTACCTCCCAAAAAGTATACTGCTTCGAAAGACTGTGCCAAACCTGGCACTTATAATATCTAAAAAAAATCGAGAAATTAGAAGCGGCCTTTCTCTCTCTCTTTAGACTCATCTGTAGATAGATACATTTTCCGGCTCTCAAATTTTAATCTTCGCTTTTGTATACCTTGTGAATCTGTCAGAAACAAGTATAGTTTATTTAGGTATAAAACCACTACGCTGTATATACAGCGTAACAGCTGATTTCAAACGCAGCTTATACAGCTACCGGGTTGAAGGGGTTAAATTTCAAAAGACCCCTGTTTGCTGTCCGGGTCTGTGAACTAGCAACCGCATGAGGATTTGCTCGTACTATTTTTCTCGGTAGGGGCAGCAACGTCGAACAAAATCACGAGTAGGACACCAATAGACAGCGATGTGACTATCAATAGACACAGGTGCTGGGCACCAGTGTACACACATAGTTTGTGCACGTGTAGCATTGAAAGTCCCGCTTTATGGTCCATTCAACTGGATGTGTGTGGACCACCCACACTCTCTTTCTCTGCTGTGGTAAAACTAGAGGATTTAGTTGAAGATGCTGCGTTCACGCTGCAGACGAACGTTACTTGCAGTGTGTCGGAGCTGCCGACAACACAAGATGGCCATGGTCCACTCAAATGGATATGTGTGGACCACACACACCATCTTTTTGCTCTGCAGGAGCGTTTGAAGCGACTTTGTGAGCGCTACAGTCTGCTTGCGAAGAGTGCGGGGCGAGTTGAAGCTGCCAGACCGGCAGACAGCACAAGACGAATTTTGACACTGCCCACGTGGTTTATGAAGTTTCAGGACGTGATTATTAATGTATATAAGCTCGAAAGGGCAGGCTAAATGCTCTCAGAATGTGTTCAGTCATTGTTGAGGGGTATTGGTTTCAGGCGGTAAGTACCCACAAACAGGTAGCCCAACCGGTCCAACACGATCCCGCGATGATTACGGTACGTTGATTACGCTATCAATGATTATACGAGTAGGATGATTGGACGAGTGCAGAGTGTTGGTGATCGGATGCACCAATTGATTGGATGACCTAGGTAGTGAGGGCAGTGTAAGCTCCGATAAATCAATCACTTCGGAATCTTCCTTCTTCCCCTCAAGTGTCTTCGCTCCGGTCAACTCCCCGAGTGGTGACTCTTCCCTTCGCTCCGTACAAGCCCAACGTTGCCTAAAACCCGTGACCTCTATCAGTCATCATTGAGAACTATCTTGCGTTGATTGAACTGCAATATAATCTAATACTTCTAAGTAGAAGAAAAAGTGTCCTTAAAAGACTGAAACTTTATTGACAAGTATGATACTACTAACACTGCCTCGTCACGACGTCTTGTAGCGTTTGTAGGACTCTTCAGCTGCTTCTTCAATTCTGCAATAGTACTCTTGTCGGATTTTTCTGCTTTTTTATTGCATTGAAGCCGCTAGTAGTCCATGTCTTAAGCTTCGGCTTAATTAAGATGGGCTTCGAAGAAAACATGTATTTCTCCTCCACTATGCATTTTGTAGCTTCCTCCATGTAATAAAGCATAAAGATTCCACAGTCAACCGCATTCCTCTGCTGGGGCTTTGTGCTAAAACCACCGTGGCTTCAGTCGCATCTTCGAAGGTAGTCATCTCGCTTGAAGCGCTCCTTAGCTATTACCAATTTCACAGCTTCAAATGAGTAGGCCGTGTCGTGAGAATCTTTTATAGAAATGACATGAAACAAATCTGCCGTGCCATTTCGCAATGCATTAGCCACAACGACAAAACGCAAGCGGTCATTTCCGGTAATAGTAGCTAGCACAAATGGGTAATTCGCCCATTCTACCAGACCAGTCAGTTGATCCATGCGACCAGCTCTTTTGACGGCAACGGTCGATGTTCGGACAAGGTCAATTGTCTTGTACGTTGAAGCTCTACGTACAATTTAGAACCGGGTGCATATTGATGAAGCGATGAATGTAGTAGTCAGCCACAGTCTTGGTTAGCCATCCACCAGGCAAAATTATTTTGAGGTCGTCAGAAAAATACAATATACGTAATATCGGTTTTCCATTCAAGCTCTGTTGCAGTCTTCGAGTATTGCTTTCGAAAAAACGATGTCCCGCAGTCTGGTGGACATTTCGCGGTTGGTACCTGAGCCAATGGCTCCTAGAAAAACTTCGGCTCCTACACCAAAATCAGCAGCCTAATCCACTGTTGTTCCTTCATCAGATGCTCCTTGTCAAGACGCCACCGCATGCTTTCGCCGCAGCAAAGGCTCCTTTCAAGTGTCCATCGAGATCGACCACTAAGCCCACCTCAAATAATCGCAGGAAGTTTCCTTCCAACTGTTTACCGTCTGCCAGCACGACTCCCAACAAGTTTCCTACCAAGTCCTACTCGTAAGCATCTAAATGGCATAGGAAGGCTCCGTCGACAGTACAAAGTGTGACGCCATGTGCTGGTCGGAGCAACACGGGCGATTCGAGTACGAAGCGGCTGTCGCATCGGCAGCCTATGGCGACTGAGTCAATTTATATTGCCACTTGAAGCGATTTGGTGGAATCTGGTGATGGTATTTTTTGTCGATGACGATGAGGAAATAGACGTGGAAGTCGACAACGACGTTTCGGACGGAGGTAAGGCGGCAACTTCATGGATCAAACTCATGGCAAGATCTACCTGTGTCAAAAGGTACGTCAGTATGATCCGAATGGTCCAACAAGTCAGCAGCATGGAGATAGCTTTGACACGATCTGTGGAGAGGCAAGTTGGGGGGGGGCTCAGATGAAGAGGAAAGCGAAGAGACTGGAAGCTTTAGTGTGGTGACGAAAGGTGGCCGCGACAGCGTAGGCGCGACCTCTGGTAAGGCTGAATGAATGAATGTCAAACAGTGAGATTGACGAACTGTATAATTATTTTTGTTTTACAAATTTTGGCATTGTTTCTCTACGTGTCGCTGTGCGTTGTCCTGGAGTATACATAGTATGTGGCCCGCATCACTTTCAGCTATCCTGTACTGGACAGAGCTGTATCGTCGGAACAGTAAAACTCCGCTGATAGTGAAGTCAGTATATATTACAATCCCGTACCATACAGGATAACGTTTGCCCCAAATGGCGGGGCTAGAGGAGTTAATCAAAACTTTCGTTTTTTTTAGACAGTCGATTCAGATAACCTTAAGAAAAAAGCGGCTTTTACAAATTATAAATTTTAAAATGCGAACCACGTTCACCCTAATTAGGAGTTTCTCTCCTTGTGCGCTTCTTTGGCTACGGGTCCAACGGGACCCCTGCCAGAAATCAATACAAATCGTCATATGTTTCGCGGATAATGTGCATACATTTGTTGGGGAATTTTGAGGTAGAGGTCCATGTGGACCCCTATCATATTACGTCAACTTCGCAAATCATTTGACTCTATTGTACCCGATTGCGGCTTCAAACGTTTATGGTAGAGGTCTGTCCGGACCTATACGAAGGGCGAATCCACCCAGTGGTAAAGGGTTTAATCCTTTATTATAAAATAATCTACGCTAGAAGTGTTGGAGCCGGTGCCGAACTCAAGTGGTGATGCATGTCGTGTCGACAGCTAGCAATGTCAGATCAGTCTTAGGTAGGCTCTGAAGCAATGGGAGTCGCACGACAGCAAGATCGACTACGAGATGATCTTCGTCCATAGAAATCCATTCCTTCGTCCCATCGGTCATCCCAAGTCTAGTCAACGACGCTTGAACTACGAAAAGATCCACATGTCTCTGGAAGAAGTATGGAACATGGTCGAAGAGCAGCTGGCGCCCTTACGCACCGACTCTATCATCGTCTTGGATGCACTCACCTTTACAGACAACGACGGTGAAATCCGCCATACCATACAAATCCGCCACGAACACTTGAAGTTCAAAAATAAAAGATTTGAACAAGTTTTTATTTTAGCCAATGATAGAGTAAATAGAATCGACTGGTTCCTACCGGTAGCATATCACATATAGTTAGAATTTCTATCACTCTGGAAAGGGCGCCTCAGCGCTCCTATACAATTCTAACCAAGCGCGAAGCAATCGCGACTGCTGAGTCGCTAGGAAGCTGCCAAGCCGCATCAAAGAGACTAAATATCCCTCGCGCGACTCTTCGCGACTGGCTAGACGATAAAGAGAACATCCAAGACTTTGCGGGTGCCCAAACCAGCAAAACCTTGAAGGACCAGAGTGCAGCGCCGTTAATACACTTCTCTTACTATTTGGTAACCTTCATGAAGGACGTGCGACGAGAAGAATGGGTAAACCGCCTTCATATTAATTTACTTTTTACATTGTGACCTAAAACCGCTTGTTGCTTAGTATTTGTACAGATTTACTGATTCAATATTTCAAAGAGCAGCAAACGCGATGGCTTCAAACGTATCTTGCTGGTAAGGAAAGCGGTGAGAAGGGTCTAAGTGCGTTTATGAGACTATGTCAGCGGTTTGCAGCACGGTAATATCTTTTGATTTTGCTGATTTTATATAATTGCTTTATTAAATAGTGTGATAGTCGTGGAGCTACTAACACATCTGGTTGGTCATGTATACTCAGTGCAGGAGAGCAGTTTTATGGATGCCAAAGTGTGGGCGATATATGTACGAGAGCTGCTCAAGTTCGAGATCGAGGCACTATCAGTGCTTATACTCGATAACTTCGACGCACATGTTTCAAAAGAAGGACTTGATGTTGTTGTCGAGACAACGTCGGCCCTGGCTTGCCAGCTACCGCCCAACAGTACAGCGGCCTGCCAGCCACTAGACGTTGAGGTTTTCAGCTTTGCTTTTTGCTAATTAATTCGTTTTATCTACCAATAAAAATGTGCGACGGATTTTCCTGTCGCGAAAACAAAAAAAGAACTACTATGGAGGATGGCTTTCAGAGGGTGGCGGATTTCACCGTCGTTGTCTGTAAGGAGCTGAATCCAAGTCGGATGACAAATTAAGCACTTGGTGTGGCACCCACCAACCGGGACGAGGTGTACGAATTTAAGGATCAGAGCGAGTGGGACGTGCCATGAGCACTGAAACTAAGAGTTTCATGAAGAATGGGACGTTTAAGAAAGTCGAACTTCCTGGTGGTCGATCTGCCATAAAGTCAGAGTGGGTGCTTAAGAAGAAGAGCAACGCAGACGGCAGCTTGAACAAGTACAAAGCCCGCCTTGTTGCAAAGAGCTTCAGCCAACGTTACGATGAAGATTACTCCGAGACTTTCAGCCCAGTGGTACGCTGCAGCTCGCTTCGCCTTGTACTGGTTGTCGTTGTGGTGAAGCGCATGCAGATCGATGTGAAACTACCTTTCTCAGCTCCGACTTCAACGAGTAGATCTATTTAGAGCCTGCTGAGGATTATCAGAGCGCAGATGGCAGACTGTCCCGTTTACGGAAAACCTCGTTGGGTTAAAATAGGCTTCAAAATATTGGTACAAAACTCTAACTGCACGCCTTGTTGGTGAAGGGTCTCACCAAGGTGAAGCTGATTACTGCCTGTTTTCGAAGAAGAAGAACAGCATGGCCGATCTTATGATTATTATCGTGACCGTTGATGAAAGTTGGGTGTTCGCTTTGCGCGACGAGGGTTTGCCGTCGTTCACGACTTATATGGAAGGCGTTAATAAAGTGAACAGCCTCGAGGATGTAAGCCATTGCCTTGGTTTGGACCTACAGTGGTCGCCGGCTGGAGATCAAATACCGATTGGGCAGCACATAAACGCTAAGACGATCCTCGCGCGGTTTAGCATGGACAAAACCCAACCAGTACGCACTCCAATGGAAGAACGCTTTACGGGCCAGCTGTTCATATTGCAAGAGCTGACAGATTTTGTCCTCGTATTGCTGCTGGGGCGCTACTGTACCTAGCAGTCAATTCGACGCCGGATCTGGCCACAGCATCACAAATTCGTTGCCTAGAAAATCGAGCAGCCGGCGGGCACTGTTAAAAGTGGCGTGAAGCACGTGCTCAGGTACCTGAAGAGTACCAGAGACAATGGTTTGGTGTTCAAGAGCGATGCTGACAAAGGTCTGGCTGTTTATTGCGATGCTGTCTTCGCCGTGGAGCGGGATTCGAATTCGGCTACAGGACATTCCGTCTACTACGATGGTTGCTTAGTGGGCTGGGGATCGAAGAAACAGGTCGTGATGACGTTGTCGTCTACCGAAGCTGAGTACATCGCTATGGGGACCGGAGTTTAAGAACATATTGGGCTCAAAATGAGTCCTTCCGGGCTTATGCTTTGAGGTCGACGAAAGTTTGGTAGTCAAGTATAATCAAGTTACTCAGCACTTGGCAAAAAGTAAAGCTGTGACGCAACGCTCGCGACACATCAACACTAAACATCACTGGCTGGCTGCGCGAGAAGGTCGCGCAAGGGAAAGTTTTAGTATGCTAATGTCCCACAATTGATATGATCGCCGATCACTTCACAAAGCCACTTGGTTTGTATAGTTGGATTGTTTTCGCGGTCAGCTCGAGGCTCGTCGAGTGGGGTCCTGGAGCTGGACGCCGCCGAACTCAAGTAGTGATGTATGTAATGTCGACGTCTTAGACAACATGCCCTAAAGAGAAAGATGGTGGTAGCAGTCATGCCTGCCGCACACTTAATAAGGGTTTGTCAGAGCGCTCCGCCTCTTGACAACCCGCCACCGCGTACCCCATCGTACGACGCGTTTTGTAGAAGGGAGATTTTCCTATCACTCAAAAAATGGCGATCTTCTTTTGAAATTTTATCGCCGTACAATTGCAGATTAAGTGTGACGGGGTCACACAGCACCTTGCGCAAGAGGAAGTTATCTTCCGAGAGTATACAAACTCTCAGTGAACGGCAGCTCACAGGTCCCCTCTTTTATTAAAGAGAGCGAAGTGACCTAAATAGGGTAGATTGTAAACTGAGTATATTTATAGGTAGGATAAGTTCGGGTTTAATACAAACTATTAGTTACCTATAGAAATGCAATGTCATTTAACCAATGGTTGGCTTTGAACGACGTTGGTACCTTGTACCAAATATCCCGGAGTATGACGTGTCATCTCCTGAAGTGTGAAGTGTCACACTTCATGTAACCAGGGTACACTGAGGGCTACGTACCCCGTTACACCCTCCCCCACTAAGGTTCGGTTTACCGACCAATCAGAATGAAGAGGTGCTCGTCACAAATTCTCATTCTCAAAGTCGAAAACCATCGACTTGGCCGCGCGAGCCGGGCGGAGGCTCCCTTCATAGTTAGAGCCTCAAGCAGGCAAGCTGTGCGGCTCTTCGGTCTTAGGTCCTCCCCTTCCGACCGTTAACTTGGCCTCGTGGGCACTACTTAAGAGCGGTGCTAAAGACACGCTCCCAAGGGCTGCAGCCGGTAAGGCGCAGGCCAAGAGCAGTAAGCCTCACGGCAAAGGCTCTGCACTCAAGGAGGCTACTCAGGTGGCAGCGGAGCCTCTCGGTTCCTCGGGTGACGCGGCTGCGGACAAGCGCGCAAGCAGGCGCCGCAGTCCGTCGCCCTCGTCTTCAGACAACCGTCCGAACCCTCGGTTCGTAGAACGCGAGTTCAGCTCGGGCAGTGAAGACGATGCCGAGTCCGAGAGCACTCAGGATGCTCCTGCGGGCTCTGTGGGAGGGCACAGCCCAGTGCCCAGTGAGCCCAAAGTAGGTAGCGTGCAGTCGCCCGCTAGTGATCACGGTGATCACAGTCCCAGGACCTCTGTGCGCTCTGAGAGTCCGGCCGTTAAGGCTAAGGGCGCTTCCAAAGCCGGTGGCGATGAGGAAGAGAATCCTCGCAAACGTCTCTCGCTTGCCGAGGGTCTTGCGCGCGCTAAGGCCTCTAAAGCCGAAGGCGCCAAGCCCTCAAAGAAGCGTACCGCCTCTAAGTCTCCACTCCGCGAGGAGAAGGAGACTCGACGCTCCTATCAGAGTCTCTTCGGCTCCTCGGATGAAGAGGAGGAGAAGGAGGAAGAAGAGGAAGAGGAGGGTGCCATTGTTGAGCCCCGGGAGGTCTCGAATGACCTCGACCAGCAGCAGGAGGATTTCCAAGCTGCCCAGCGTGTGCGTGGGGGTTCGGTGGTGGCACCCGTCAGCCAGGGAGCTGCCATCAACTCAAGAGGGTATTGGCCTCCCGAGAGCTGCTCTGGGCCTGACCTCTTCTTAAAGCTTCTCGTCGCTCCTCGTGGCCTTGTGGACGGCCACACTTCTAGGGGCATCTATGAACGAGCCCTTGTTCAGAAAGAACACTTGTTCGTCGACAACTTGGAGGCTGCTCGGTGTGTGCTTCTCGCGCAACACCGCATTCCCCTTAAGGACTTCACGACTTGTCGTAAGAAGCCCGAGACCCGGGGTGGTCTCTATCCTGTTTGGGGATACCCCTGGGTTATGCCCGAGAACTGTCCCACGTGGAGTTCTTGTGAGGACATGTTCTGGGCGTGAGTGGAGTCTCTTAAGTACTCACCCACGGAGTTATGGGAACTCCATGAAGATCAGCAGCTGTCCCACATCCTGGACCAGCGTGATCTTCGTGTGAGGTTTGCCCACTTGATCAGCAAGCGTATGCTGCCAAGGGACATCCTGAAGCGCGCGGCTTCTAGCGCTCACGATGAGCGCGGGTACGGTATGTATTCATCGACCGTACCCCGTTCGGGCAAAAAGCCCCGGACTACTTATGAAGCTGCTGCCGCTTCTGTTCCCAGATTGCGACAGCCTTCGGGCAGTCAATCAGGAGCCGTTCAATCGGCTCTCACGAGTTCTCGGAGTAGGCATAACCCCTCCACTTCACGAGGAGCTGTCGCTTGCCGCGACACCGTTGCTCCTGGAGGATCCACTCCACGTGGAAGTGGGCTTCTCCATTCCGGTCAAGCAGGGCCGGAGGTGCCCTCGTACGAGTACGAGTACTCGGCGCCTCCCGAGAGCCACTCTCGTCCGAGTGCTCCGACTGCGGGTCCGACACAGGACCCTGAGGTTGACCGCCTCCGTCAACGTGTCCTCGTGCTTGAGATTGCACTTGGCCTTGGGACTGGCGGTAATGCTGCCGCCCAGGCCGGGAATCAGGGCGAGCTCGCTTGTCTTGCGGGCCGCCTGGACCTGGTGGAGCGAGAGGTCGCGAGACTTGCACCTGCGGGTGGATCGCCGGGCCTCTTCGTCCGATCTGGACGAGGCCTTTCGCATGATTCTACGGATCGAGGCTTTGTTGCCACGTCCGGAGCCGCCCGCGACACACTCCCAGACGTACGCGTATGGTGCGTACCCGGCGTACTCAGCGTACTCGGCGTATGGCGCCGGGGTCCGTTCGTATGGAGCCCCTCCGGCGTACGGTCTTGACCGCAGCCTTGCCGTCCCGACCGAGACTTGGGTGCCTGCTCCGACGCCCTCGTCGACGACTGTGACCGGCCCTCGCTTCGAGGAGCTGGGTCAAGGGGGATCTGCGAGTCAGCAACCCCCTGCGGGTCAAAGTACCGCTTAAGACGTACGACATAGAACGTCGCGTGCGTCGTCATTGACTTTGGAAGGTCGATGGTGTACGACGCACCATGTCTGGCCAGGACTGCAAAAGGTCCGATGAAGCGGTGCTTCAGTTTGTTGCTGCCGACAGAGCTAACAGTGTCTAGAGGTAGGTTCCTCGTGTCTAGCAACACTAAGTCACCAACCTCAAATATACTTAAGTTTCCTCTTTCTTGTTTGTCCGAGTACTCCTTTTGTTTATCTTGGGCCGCTGCCATGGCATCGCGGACCCTGCTGACAATGTTCAGCTTGGTATCCATCAAGGATTCCACCTGTTTCCGCAGCGAAACTGGCCTCACATCCGAGACCTGGGAGGAAAGGGCTTTCCGAGCCTTTCCCCCACTTAGAATAGAGGAGTCAGTGTCCCTTCGAAGAGTGAGAGGCACTCTGGGGTGGCGGAAGCCGTTCAAGTATAACGGCGTGAACCCCGTGGACGCGTGCACCGCGTTGTTGAGCGCAAACTCAACAACTGGAAGCTGCGACGACCACGTACGTGGCGCTGCCGCGCACACACTGCGCAGAGTGTCCTCGAGCACTCGATTGACGCGCTCTGTTTGGCCGTCTGTCTGCGGATGATCCGCAGTGGACATCTGCAGACGAGTTCCCAGTAAAGGGAACAGCGTTTTCCAAAACGCAGCAGTGAACCGCGGGTCTCGGTCCGAGACAATCATCTCCGGGAGACCGTGATAGCGGAACGCGCCATCGACGAACAACCTTGCGGTTTGTTCGCCCGTTACAGTGACGGGAACTGGAGCAAGCTGTATCATCTTGCTCAGCCGACACACGAACACCAAAATTCCGGTGTTGCCGTGTCCGTAGGCGGGAAGCCCAAAGATGAAGTCAAGACTCATCGACTTCCAACAATCAGCCGGTACGGGCAGGCTCTGTAGTGGAGCCGAAGAGTGCCCTGCGGGTTTGACCCGCTGACATGTTTCACATGTCTTGACGTATCGGGCGACCCACTTGTACATGTGGGTCCACCAGAAGGACTGAGAGACCGACAGAAAGGTCTTCTCGCGGCCCAAGTGGCCGCTGGAGGGCGCGTCATGCGCCTTCGCGAGGATGTCGAACTTCAGATCCTCGTCGTTGGGTACAACCACACGTGGAGGATCAGTGGGCTCCACCCGATAATAGAGGAGGCCCTCCTCCAACTCATATCGGTGGAGCCGTGAGCGCTGTCGCGACGAGAGCCAGTCGGACTTCGCGCTCGTTCCGGCCTTAAGGAACTTGACGATAGGCGCGACAGCCTCATCGTCCCGATACG
This sequence comes from Phytophthora infestans T30-4, assembly GCF_000142945.1. NCBI lineage: Eukaryota > Oomycota > Peronosporomycetes > Peronosporales > Peronosporaceae > Phytophthora > Phytophthora infestans. Next base: position 217,721 of record NW_003303737.1, on the reverse strand, counting down.
CCATGCGTATCCGATCATATAGATCCGTTGTCACCCGCGTGATGTGGGCCAACTCATAGTCGGGACGCCGAGAGAGGGCGTCCGCAAGCACGTTGAGCTTGCCCGGCTTGTATTCGACGCGGAAGTTGTATTCCGCGAAGAAGGACAACCACCTCGCCATCCTTTGGGAGAGGTGAGGCGAGTTAGTCGCCGTCCTCAAGGACGCGTGGTCTGTGTAGATCACAAAGGGCCTAGAGCCCAGAAGGTGAACACGGAGCTTCACAAGGGCATATTTCATTGCCAGGATCTCCTTGTCATGGACAGGGTAGTTCCGCTCGGCGGCTTTGAGCTGCCGGGACTGGAACGAGATGACTCGTTCCTGTCCAGCCGTGTCGTCCTGCAGTAATGCACACCCGATGGCGTAATTGGAGGCATCGCAGACGACGCTAAACGGCTTCGTCTCGTCCGGCAGAGCCAGGACAGGGGCCTCTTGGAGACTGGCCTTGATGCTGTCAAAAGCATCCTGGTGCTCTTGTTCCCAGCGCCAGCCGACGTCCTTCTGAAGGAGGCTCGACAAGGGCTTAGCGAAGCCCGCGTACCCAGCGCTGTACTTGTGAAGGTAGTTGGCCAAGCCCAACTACTTTCGAAGATCCTTCTGGGATCGGGGCGTCGGCCATGCTGCTATGGCCTTGACCTTGTCTGGGTCAGCCCGAACGCCCACGTTGTTGACGAAGCAACCGAGAACTTTAATCTCTGGTGACGCGAAAACGCACTTGTCGATGTTAGCGTAGAGATTGTTCGCTCGCATCACGTCCCACACTCGACGGAGGTGTCCTAGATGCACCTCCATGGCCGTCTTGCCTCCCTCGGCACGGCTATGGACGAATATGTCGTCGAAGTACGTCTGTACGAAGGTACGCAAAGGGCGGAACAATTGCGTCACCAGGCGATTGAACGTCGCCGGGGCGTTAGACAGGCCCTGCGGCATAACGAGCCACTCCCAAAGCATGCCGCTTGGAGTGCTTACCGCGGTGAGCGAAATGTCACTCTCTTGCATCAGGATTTGGTAGTATCCGTCTACCAAATCCAGCGCACTGTACAGTACGCTCCCGGCCATGTTGTTCAACAACACATCCTTTCGTGGGATCGGTGTTTGGGCCGGCACCGTTGCGTTGTTCAGCTTGTTATAAGCGTGAACCAGACGCCACTTTCCGTTCGGCTTCCGAACGCAGAAAGTCGGCGTCGAGTGCGGGGATTTCGATTCCCGCACCATGCCTGCCTTCGCTTTCGCGGCGAAGAAAGCAATAATGACCTCGCACTGTTCGCGCGGGAGAGGCCATTGCCTCGTGACACAATACTTTGTGCCGGGCACGAGATCAATCTCGTGCCGTACGCCTCGATCCGGTGGGAGTTGGGTCGGTGGGTGTTTGTTCACCACGTCCGCATACTCCGTCACCAAAGGATACACCGGATCCTTGGGGTTCTTGAGAATCTCAGAACCCAAGCGCGCCTGACGCTGCTTGTTCATGTCTTCCAGGACGTTCTCGTCCAAGACAGAGGAGGAGGTCAGCTCCTCCTGAGTGGCCTCAGGTCTCATGAGTACCATCTCAGCAATCTCTCCAGCCTTGAGGTTGGCCAGGAAAGACTCAGCCGTCATTTCCTCGAGGTTCAGTATCTCCGCAACCTCTGGCAACGGTTCCAAGTGGACACCAGATGCCTTGACGGGTAAACCTGTCTCGCCATCGAAGATGTGATAACACTCTTCCACCGGCCTTGTCGGAGGAGCCCGGGCCCTGGACTCCGAGTCGCTTGAAGCGACGTCGATCGGAACGAAGTTCGGATCCGACTTGAGGCGGCGGCGGCGTCGTTGCCGACGGCGTCTGTGACGGGGAGCTTTGCTGCCCACGTCTAGGGATGTCGTCGCTACGACATCCGAGGCACTCGTGGCCTCGTGTGATACTGTTGTACCCACACAGGAAGCGTGTTCAACGCCTTCCTCTTCAGTTAAGGTCTGGGCGACCGCCTGTGGCGCTGTGTTACCCACACAGGAAGCGTATCCGACATCAGTTAAGGTCTGGGCGACCGTGAGTGGAACTCTGTTACCCACTCTGAACACGCTGTTCTCAGTGTTCATTACAGCTGCAGCTGTCTGCGGAACTAAGTTACCCGCCTGTGGACCTAAGTTACCCACTTGGTCAGCGCCTCTTCTGGGCGCGGCCACCAACAAAACATCCTCGGAGTCGTCATATACGTCGACGACTCCCAAGCATCTGCCGGATGCTTTGGTACCCTGGCAGCCCTCGCGGGCGCCCCGGGTCCTGACAGAGGTGGGAACATGACTCACCAATGCTCTGTCGGACTGCGCAGGGCGGCAGGCACCGATTGCCTTGCCTCGCCAGTCGATCCAGGGCTCGTGCTTCTCAAGCCAGGGCATGCCCAGGATCATATCATATGGATCCATATCGAGAACAGTGAACTGTTCGAGGCTGTCAAAGTCTTCAAACTTGACAGCCAGATCCACTTGGACGTTGGGGACAGTGACGACCTTCCCGTCGGCCAGTCGCACTGACACCGTCCCGCTGCCCTTGCTTTCTCTCAAAGCTTCGGACAACTTGTTGCTGTTACGAGCAACCGTCTGGCGGCGTGCGAAATTCTTTGACGCCCCAGAGTCAATCAAGATTCTAAAGTGATGATCGTATCCCCGTACACATCCGTGTACTACGAGCAACCCGCCGCTGCTCTTCGCCGATTCGAGAGTGCGAAGACTCTCAGGGGCTAAGTCCCCGTGGTACGCGCCACCCGCGCACCCATCACGAAGACTTAGTTCCTCCCCAGTAGGGCGCCTTGCCCCTATTGGTTCCCTGCGTTCCCCTGTCCCCGGGATCCTGGCTTCTGCCAGCGACCCTTGAGGACGGGCTTGGGGAAGGACCGTCTGCGGAGTCTTTCCGCGGGACAGTCGCGCTTGAAATGGCCCATCTTCCCACAGCCGAAGCAGCGGACGTCACGCTGTTCGGCGGACCCGAGTTCCATGGGAACTGGTCCGTCGGGGCTTGTTCGACCGGGATCCGACAAGGAGCTCCCAGGCCACGCTGAGGCCGGCGTACGCGCCTGGCGATGGCTGTACTCTTCTTGAAGAGCCACTTGAATCGCCTCTTCGAGGGTGCTTGCCTGCACCCGGAACAGCTGAGTGCGTGCGGGGCCCACTCGAAGGCCGTCCATGAACACAGTCATCTTGATGTGCTCATTGAGTGGGTTTCCCACTAGGGACGCCGTGAGCTCCCGTATCTCTTGCACATACTCGTGCAGTTCGCGCCTTCCTTGTTTACACGCGAGGAAGCGCGAACGCTGGCGGTACTCGTAGTTCGCCGGGAGGAACGCGGCTCGGAGCTGTTCGCACAGCTGAGCCCAGGATGTGAAACATCCAGGGGATGTTGCTTCCCGAGTGTACACCCAACTCTTAGCACGACCGCTAAGGTTGGAGAGTGCAAAAGCAACACGCAGTTGCTCGGTCGAGATCAGAGCCGCTTCCATCGCGAGCTCTACTTCTCGGACCCAGAAGTGAAGGTTCTCGCCTTCCTTCCCTTCATACGGCCTTACCTTCAGCCGTATTGGCTTCGGGTGAGGCGGATTTACTTCCGCCGCCGGAGCCTGCAGGTTCTCCCGCACATGCGCGATGAGGCCCTGCTCGTACGCGTCGAATGCATTGACGCGCTCGAGCTGCTCAGCCGGTGTTGACACCATCAGGCTCTGCAGGGCCTCCATCCCGAAGATGCCTTCCATCTTCCGAACCGACTCGAACTGAGAGTCGTTCAAATGGGAGAGGTCGTTCCTATCCATGGCAACGAACTTCGGAGGTTCAGGTAGTCTACCCGCGATGGCGTGGATTGACTACAAGTGCTACCAAGTGTGACGGGGTCACACAGCATCTTGCGCAAGAGGAAGTTATCTTCCAAGAGTATACAAACTCTCAGTGAACGGCAGTTCACAGGTCCCCTCTTTTATTAAAGAGAGCGAAGTGACCTAAATAAGGTAGATTGTAAACTGAGTATATTTATAGGTAGGATAAGTTCGGGTTTAATACAAACTATTAGTTACCTATAGAAATGCAATGTCATTTAACCAATGGTTGGCTTTGAGCGACTTTGGTACCTTGTACCAAATATCCCGGAGTATGACGTGTCATACTCCTGAAGTGTGAAGTGTCACACTTCATGTAACCAGGGTACACTGAGGGCTACGTACCCCGTTACATTAAGGGTATATTCAGAGTTCTTGATAAATTTACTTCAGTATCGCCTTCGCAGAGATACTGAAGTGAATACCAGTGTAAACGGTATGAATATGATTATTTCTCAAATATTAGTATTAGTATTTAAAGTATTTTTTCCCAACTGTGTATAAAAACATGTTTAAACATACAGTATTCTGGTACAGAATACTGTTCGCCACCGATTTTAAATAATACTTCGTTTTATTAAAATATATACTTACGGGATTGTTTCAGGACAGCCATGCTACTGTAGCACAACAGTCCTTATTAATAGTCGCCACGATTCTCAAGCCGGTGCCGTCACCTTACGTTAGGGCCCAGTCTTTCGGCTTTAACACAAGATCATTAATAGAATCGAGCTACAGTAGGTACGAAATCCTCAACAGCAAAAATTAATCCTGTTATCTCATGCCAGTATGCCTCGAAGTTCAGAGCCTGAAAATTCAGCCTGGGAGCGAACATGCAGGTTGGCTGACAGACCCATTTCACCAAAACCCAAAAAAGCGCTGGGTGTAACTTTTAAGGAAAAAAAAACAGTGAATGCTACGAAAATATCGCTTTTAGTAAAGGGCTGCGGCGCATGCCTCTTAAGGGAGTTAAAATCCTGGTGTGGTGCCGATGGAAACTCCGGCTGGATTTATATCGGATTGTCCGGCTGAATTAAAAGAATACTTCCCAGCACACAGTCTTTTTTTGCTGCATCAGCTATCCCTTGAAGGAGGGTCCTTCTCTTCTTTCGGGTGAACTGAATGAAGTGTGAATGCTCGGGTTTGAGCAACTAGCTTGGAGTATTCCACTGAAGCTATCAAATTTTGTGGCATATTGCGGCGGACACGTATATGTAACATCGAGGACTTGCGAAAGGCAAGTTGCCTCTTGGGTCAAGAGTCTGACTTTTGACGCGACCAGTTTCTCACGAGGTTCGTCCAGTCGCGACCCTTTGTCACAACGACATGCATTGAAGATGAAGTGATGACGGGAACCGCAATTGACTGTGATTACCGAATTATCGTTGTCCTAGGGGACGTTTACTCCTAAGGGTTACCAACGAACCAACCAATCGGATCCTTCGATTGTAATACAGATGGCTCCATTACTTACGATAAGGTTCATTCTAATTTTACTTCGGCGGAAGCTAAAAGAATGGAGCCCAACACCACAAAGAAAACGGCAGGCCGTCGAAAAGTATGGTTCGCCCTCGCATCAATGGACCAGGAAAGAAGCGGAAGACCTATCAACGTAGGGCAGTAGAGTATGCGCATAAGAGAGACGTCCTCGACTACATTGACAGCGGTCACAGCCTTGACGAGACAATTTCACAGTTCTACGGCGACTTAAGTGGCTCCGACATTCGTGCTAAGAAAAAACAAATTCACAAGTGGAGCAAGCAGGCTCCAACTATACGTGCTGCATGTGATTCTGGGCGGGGGTGCCACCGAAATCTGCGCGGACTTGGTGAAGCGACTGTGCTCACCAAGGAGGCTGAACGCGCTATCGTAGTGTGGGTGAATTCGCTGCGGAAAGATGGTGCCCCTGTCTCCCGTCTCATGCTTCAACTGCAGGCAAAAGAAGCAGCTGCAGACATTGGCCTTGAAGGCAAATTTGCAGCCACATCAACATGGGTTAAGCTATTTCTTCGTCGCCATAAATTAGCGCTCCGTGCACGTACCATGCAGGGACAGACGACGCCACAGGATGCTCAAGATGCAGCTACGACATTTCGAGCGCTGGTGCTGCAGACAATCGTCGAAAAGAAGTGTGTACAAGTATACAATGCTGATCAGACGGGTAATATTTTTTATTTTAGTTGTAAAATATTTTTAATGACTTTTCTTCTTGTAGGTGTGAATTTTGAGTATTTACCAAAACAAACCATATCTCAACGTGGAGTGAAAACTGTTTGGGTAACATGTACAAATAAAGAGAAGGCTCGAGCTACAGCTATGCTTTTGGCGGACTGGGAAGGCACAAAATTGGCTCCATTCATAGTGTTCAAGTGTCAACCGTCAAAAATTAAGGAAAAAAGGGAAGAGAACCACACTCTGCGCCATGGGTTTAGCCCGACTATGTGGACCCGTAAAATTAATCCACTTCAAGAGCGCTACAATTGTCAAATTTACCGGGAACCAGTGCGCATGGTGGAATTCTGATTTGTCTCTGAGTTTTCTCAAATATCACTTTGCTGAGCGCACGAACCGAGATGACCACATTTTACTCATATGGGACGATTTCAGCGGGCATTGGACCCCTGAAGTTGAAGAATATGCAGCGTCTATTAACGTTATCCTACTTAAAGTACCGCCGCGTTACACGTACGTATGCCAACCGGCAGATATTTCGTGGAATAACCCCCTAAAAACTAGGTTGCGAGGTCTGTGGATCAACCGGCTGAGAGACCAACTTGTTGCGTATCGAGCCAAGGAGAAGCAGCGCCAGGAGAAAAGAAACAAACTCCAGAGAGATATTATTCGTGTGCGCAAGGATCTAGTGCAAGAGGAAGCAGAGTCTGAAGTTGAGCGACTTCGGAAACATTATACAGAAAAGCCCTTTTAAATTGGAGCCCCCAAAAAGAGAAGACATTACGGAGTGGATATCAAAATGCTGAAACGAGCTTTCAGAAAAGACAATTGTTAGTGGATTTGCAAAAGTAGGCATATTGGCTGATACTCGCCGTGCTGAGCAAGATTTTGACTCATATCCGGGACATATTGATAGCGAGCTTGTCCAAGAGCTGGAAAAATGCAATTTAACTGATGGTCATGTCGACTCTGACGCAGGTATAGAGTCTGAAGCTGGTACCGGTAGTGATAGCGGTAGCGAATGCTAAATACAGTAATTTGCAGTGAATGCTTCGGTAAAACTATGATTTGCATTCATATGTCGGTGCTCACGATTTGCATCCTTTGCTATTGAAGTGACGCCTAGGACTACGATAATTCGGTATATTAGTGGAGACCGTCAACTTTACCCCTGAATAGAAACAAAAGAACTCGAACGAGATTATTCTCTATGCTTCCGGTCATCCATTGTTCAGCTCAGCCGGATACCTTTAGTTCATCATGGACAACGAGTGAATTACTCTAGCTTTGATCTGCTGTCGCTGCTGGACACTCACCTAAATTCGAACAGCAGGAAAGGCATTTGCAAGTGCGGGCTCCATGTGGTGCAAGCAGCCCACACTCGACATGCCACAGTGAAAGAACTGTAACGTTGCTCCGGCTGTCTCGAATAGATAAAATGACACCTTGTCCTGACCAGCCTGCTTGAAAAAGTAAAATAACCTTCGATCGAAAAGGCTTCTGCTTGTATTATACATGAACAGTACCATTGTGATCGTATCGACCATCTGACCGAGGTTTGAACACAGCTGTCATCGACTCAGATTGGATAGGCATGCGTGCGGGACAGCAATGTTCACCTCGACCCAGCGTCCAGGAAACCAAACTTTAAGGCAAACCTGCTGGCAACACAGTGGCAAGACCGTCTTGTCAATGCAAATCTGCGCTCCCACTCCGACCCGAGGCCGCGGGATCGGAATGAAGTTGGCGACATGTTTCTGGCGCTCGCGTAGGCGCGAGCGGATACCGTCGATGTCAGCGGCGTGCCGACCGTTGTCACAAGCGCCAGCAAGGTGTCACTGCGCCGCGAATTCTTGAGCTCACTTTGCCAAGCTCACGGCGACTGCGAGCACAGAGAGCACTCAACGCAAGCTGCGCAAGTGCATTCAACTGTCGATTCAGGACACCAGCTGGGGTGAGGAGGTTGGTTAACTTACCAGCTGTCCCTGTCTGCTGCTCCTGCGCTCTCAAGCTGCCTCTCCTCTCCCTTCTTATCTCACCGTCGTGCTCACCCGTGTCAGTTCACGTTTGACTCGCCGAGGAATTTACTTGCCCGGGCGTTAAGCGGATTCATTAACCTTCCCGATTAGCGAAGACTTTGACGATTAGTGAGATCCGTTTGACCGACACCATGCATCTTCGGTTCCCCTTACCGGCGGGCTACTTCGCCAGGTTCGACTTGCTACCGAACGAGGTGCAGAACTATCGGTCTCTAGCCAGCGACATCGTCCGTGAGACGAAGAGAGATCTGGACCACTACATCAAGGACGGACGCAACCTCATCGACGCACACACGTGGAAACTCGCCAAGTCAAAGGAGCGACTGCACTGCTACCGGAAGCGCAGTACCCAACATTCCGCGCACCAGCTTGGACTGTACGGCACCGCGGGTACAGACGGAAGTGGCACTGACTCGATGGGCACATACTCGGCACGGTCCCGACCGTCGATGAGCGTCACGAGCTCTCATAGTCGATCGGGATACGAAGACGGGGGCTCGTTGTCAGTGTCAACCCGCTCTTCTGACGATGGTGAACCGAGTCGCAAGAGCATTCAACCGGCAGTAATAGGCTACGGTATTGTGGACGGCACCGTGGACGACCTGGTGTACGGTCTGTACCAGTCCTCGACCAACGAGATGAAGACCTTGTCGGCGTTTCTGGGCGATGACTCGCTCATCGACTGTGCAGCGCTGAAAACTATCCGTCAGACGCGCTCATCGTATCTGGGACTCAAGTGGAAACTGTCCCGTACGGTCGGGGGTAACCGCGACTGCTGTTACATGGAATATGTCGGCGTATCTGAAGACGCCAACGGCCAGCGCTTCGGCTACCACGTACTGGAGTCTGTGGTAGTCCGCAACTGTCCTCAGTTCGACGACAACTCGATCGTACGCACCAATTTGTCCTTCTGCTACATCTTCCGCCCAGGTAAGCTGGCTGACCAGGTCGAAGTGTTCATGGAGGGCGCATACGATTCATCGGCCGACGTGCTCACTGCTGGTGGTGTCGGAGACTACCGTACCGCGATGGATATGCTCTTCAACCTCCCGTCAGCTATGGTAGGAGCGGAAGCGAAGAAGATCTCGGCTATGGTAGCAAAACAGTCTGATGCGCTGCGTGGCGCGAGTAGCAAGAACCAGAGCGGCAATCACTGCTCCATTTGCCGCGCCAAGTCCGGTTTGCTCTCTTCACACACGAACTGCCAGACTTGTGGCGCTGTTATCTGTAGCAAATGCCGCATCCGGAAGGTGACATTCTCTCGTCGAGGCAAGATCAAAGTCTCGTGTTGCAAAATGTGTTTGGTTATGGTCAAGGACCAGTCACCATTCGCTGGGGAACAGCTCGAGCAACAGCCAGCAAAGCCCAGGAAACCGCGTGAGGACAGTCGCAATAGAAACGATAGCACCAGCAGCAACACCAGACTCGACCTGATCAACGCGTCAGTCTCGACCATGTCGCTCACGGACTCGGAGTTCTCTGCCTCGTACCAGTCGTGGCAGTCAAGCTCTATGTCTTCGCTTCAATCGGACCATGACGACAGTTTCTACGGCTCGAATGCTGCTAGTAACGCTATGGTTCCTCTTGATAGGAAGATGCCGGCGCTTA
>NW_003303737.1:189003-200348 GCF_000142945.1 Phytophthora infestans T30-4 | reverse complement strand
CAGGGGTCAGCTCGTCCTTGTCCATTGTCGCGTACGTGCTGTCCGGGTAGTACGGGTCACCGGCATCCATGCAGGACATTAGCAACAGCATTGAGAAGCAGATAGTCCATCCGATAGCCATGAACGGACGACGTCTGTAACCTCGGATAGGAACGCAATCCGAGATCATACCGAAGAAAAGCTTGAACGACCACGGCATGTTGATTAGCACAGTAGCCGAGACAACCTGCGTGCCTTCCATATTTAGGTAGTTGAAAAGAAAGGGGTAAATAGTCCCCGGAAGAGTACCGAAAACCATTCCCACAGCGGCATACTGCACGACGAGTCCGATGTAATTGCGTTTCCAAATGTCAATCTCATCACCCTCGCGGAGGGCTCCACCGTCGAACAGCCACGGAGACTTGGATTCAACACGCCAGTCACCCCCCTTTACAGGTGAACCCACAGAGCGAGTGGTCCAAAGAGCCGACGATGTTAGCTCGATTTTCTTCTTGGGCGATGAGCCTCTTTGGTCTTCTAGCATCGGCAACATGGCTTCGGACTAAAGCTGAAAAAGGAGAATGGTTGATCAGAGCACATCTCATGGGGTTTCCAGGCTTGGACGGCCGATACGGGAGACAAAGAAAAGGATCCTGAGAGCGGGACACAGCAGTCTTTCCACGAACATCAGCAGACATTTGGGACCACGAAACGATGGGAAAGGGTACAGAGGCCAGAGCACAACAACTTGATTCGATCATTCTACCCCATGTCGACTTACAGATTACGATTCGGTGTCGTCTGTTGACTCGTTGAGCCGATGCATACGGTATGCCATACCGCACCGGGCACTCAGTGCCCGGCACTGTGCCGACATTACTTTCCGACGCCACGACGTAACTCGACGGCGCATCTCAGCCTTGGAATGTTCTCACTGAGAGCGGAGTAAAGGGCCAATAGACACCGCACCCCTGGGACGAACCGAACCTGAACCACGGTTCTACTGTTTTCTACGAACCCGAACTGGGCAGGGAGCCCGGTTCCTGCAAAAAGTCACAGAACCGAACCTGGGAGAGAACTCGGTTCGTTCCATGAATCATCGCCTCTCATTGGCTCACGTTATTGCATTTCATTAGCCAAAATTATTATTGCTACCTAGGATTTAGATCTGCGCTTCCAGCATTTTACAACTTCAACTCGATTTTCATCGCCGATGGATGACCTCCATGACCTCCCGATCATCGAGCTGCCGAAACACTATCGTGTCGATGGTGAACGCCTTGGGCGGGCTCTTGCCCATGTGTCTGCACAAGCGAACAGTATCGCAGAGCATCAGGCCGAGCTCCAGCATCGACAGTCTCGGCACGAAGAAGAGCAGCAGCGATTCGTCGAGCAGCGCGTTGCGGCAGCCCGAGAAGAGGCAAATGCGCGGTGTAACGCGCTCGTTCTCGCTATTCAGCAGACTTACGGCGACCCGATGGCTCTGGAGCATCGTGTTGACGCTCGTATTCAGGACGTCTTACAGCAGCTCCAACAGGGAGCTCAGCAACAGGCTCGAGTATTTACAGAGGCCCAGATAGCAGATCAAGTTGCGCTGAGCCAGTTGGTGAGCAGCGTATGCACGCTGCCGTGCTAGATATGGAGCAGGAGATGAACCTGAGGGTTGAGAAACTCCTTCTGGACCTGCGCCGCGATATCACTGAATACGTGAAAGACCAGCTCAAATTGGCCGTACAACGCGCTGACGATAACACACGAACGCTCATGAACAACGGGCTACAAGATGAGAGAAACATACAGCAAGCGTCCATCGCGCGCTCCGAGACTCGTATTGCTGAGCTGGTTCGAGGTATAATTCACCAACACGACAGTGCAATCAGAGTGCGCCAACAGCAGGAGAGCGACGTCCGCAACGACCACATTGAGGAACGGCTTCGTCAAGTGGTAGCTGTTGCCAAAACGGCAGCTGAATCGAAGGCTCGCGAGGTGATGGCACAAAGGTCGAATGCACCCGGTCCAGCATCTACAAGTACAGCGACTGCAATATCAAGACAAGTGCCGCCAGCCGACAAAGTTAGCAGATCGATAACGCCTGCCAAGCCAAAACCAAAGCCTCTGCGCCGCTCAGAACGCGAGGATCGATCCAAGGCGGATCAAAATCGACATGATGAACGCGACGCTCGGGCTAAAGTTGATCAAATTCGTCACGAAGCTCAAGAAGCAGTACGAACTCGCGCTGCCACCCGAGCAGCAGAATTGCTGGCACCAACACAAACAATTAAGAGCAAGCGTCTACTCCGTTCATAGTCAGATTCATGGGTATTAATGAACTTATACACAAACACCTCAGCTCGTTCTTGATCTGGCTAGCCTTCAGTTGCTTCCTCATTGTCAGAGAGCCCCAGATCCATACTTGCAGCCGAGAACATGTTCTCCAAAGAGCCAAACTCGTCATCCAGGTCCTGGATCATGTTCACCAACACATTCGAGGGCAGCCTCTCCCCTGCAGCGTTAGTAGAAAGCTTCGGGCACTGTGTGATATCCACGTAGTCTCTGTTGCAGTTTAAAAATGTGGCCATATCCACGTTGTACGGCGACAGTGAGCTGCGTTGTGGGGTCACCATTCTTCCGGCTGTCCCGAAATCGCGCTCTATTTGAGCCGACGAGGAGGGCATTGAGAATAGGACGCGTGCAACAAGAGACAGAAGCCGGAAGTTGCCTTGATCATGTTGACGCTTCCAGAAGCTCAGGACGGGCTCAAACTCACCGGGACGCATTACGTTCAGCGAAGTAGGGGTCGAAAGCCAACGGTCAAGCTCTTCGTCAATGCGCTGCTCGTGCATTGCCGTATGTGTGTCGACAGGCGGTGGTACCACCTCGTTCGCCGTTTCTGCAAATAACTCCATGAGGTCCTCTGAAAACACTGCTACCGGAGGCGGAGCTACGATTCCGGGAGATGTTGGCTGAGTGTCCACTGCCTCCATAATTCTGCGGACACCGTCGATGATCTTACGGCGAACCTTGATGAAGTGGCGATCTGCCACCTGTTGTGATGCCCCGGCTTGTAAGTTAGACACTAGAATCACCTTCTTTAGCGCTCCGTCTGGGTTCTTGAAGTTAGGGTGAAGAAGCAGCTGCATCTCGAAGGCGTAGGAGCATGAATTCATTATCTCGCGGTCAGTGTATCGCCGGAAAAAGACACGATGAAAAGCTTTATGGAGAAGTTCCCGAGTTGTTGTCGCCAGATTGGACAGCTCTTCCGGCCGAAAGAAGCGTCTCTCTGTCTTGGTCGATCGGCAGTCTTTTAAGGGAGTAGTGACGTCTAACAACGAGATTCGGAGCTTGTACAGACCGAGGAAAACGTCGCACTGGTTTCCTGATTCGGATTGCCCGATGTGGTTAATCACTGAAACCGGCTCAAGCAGAGAAAGAATTTGTCCATCTTCTCACGAGCCCAAGGGAAGGGAGACGGTGGTGCCACATTCTCTCGCTAGGCTTTGACAGTTCGTTCTTCATACCATGCGGCCAGTGGGTCCCAGAGTAGGAGTATACGTCGTACAACGCGAGCAAGCCCCAAAAACCGATGAATCTTGAAGTTGAGAAGTTGGCGCGCGCTCACATTATCGTCGGTCATAACACTGCAAAGCTCCGAGAAGAGAGTGCCCATCACTTCCACATGCTGTGTCTGGTACACAGTTTTGATGATGCGTCGAAGCATGTCCGTCATCGCTGGGTTCTTCGACGAGCCGCTCTCCGCAACGATGCCAAATGCGGTCTTGGTCGCCGCATGTGTAAAGTGCGGTACGCACCATTCCCAGCACAATTTGAGCCCTGACCTCATCATCCATTTGACGTCGGGTCCACCGTCGCTGGTAGACCCGAAGAGGTCGTGACGACTAAGTCCAAAGTCCTCTAACACATCCCCAATCCAGCGATAGAATGGACCTCGGATTCCGCCATCACGTTCGCCATACTGCGGGGCAAAATGTCGGGTCCCTAGTATCACGGATTTGAACCGGTACGACGAGTCCACTAGATAAAGTCTCAATCCCAAAAACTTGGTATTCATCGCGGACGCCGTCCAGAATTCTGCAACGATGGAGAAGCTTTTTGCTGAGCCGATTCTGTTTTCTGTCAGCATCGCTTGGATTTGATGTTTTGTCGCATCGTAGAGCTCCACGATAGAATGGCGGATGACCTTGGCGTTTAATGCTACACGAGCCTCCTCCTTGAACATTAAGTCGCGGATTATCAGCGACTCTTCGTACTCTCCAATTCTGAACGGAAGGTTGTTGTTCACGATGCGCAGTGTCTCCAACAAGACGTACGCGCGGCCAGGATCATCGCGAAAAAGTGGACTCCTCTTCAAAACAGCAAGATCTTCGTCGCGAGTTCTTTTCCTGCCCTCCTCGCTGGCGGTCTTGTCGGAGCCAACGTCGTGTGCCTTGCTTAGATGAAGCGTCACTTTTGACGTCTTCCCGCCTGACATCACGATCTTTACACGCTGGGTGCGGCAAGTCTCGGCCGCCATGCACATCCACACAGCAGGTGCGTTGGTGTCGGCCGTGCTGACGACGCGGACACCCCAGTCGTAGACGAATGACGTCTCACTCGTCTTGGCGCGTAAGATATTCGTTCCAGCTTCGGGGACAAAGGCCTGGATGGCCTCCCGTACAGCGATCGGCATACTGGCTTCGTCGCGACGCCTTCTTCGCTCTGGGTCCATGAGTATCTGCTAAAGATCGCGGTGTGATAGCAGGAAGTAGATAGCTTTTTAAAGCTCCAGTCAGCGCAAAAAAGTGCCAAAACGCACCGTAATTTAGCCAATGAAGTACGCCAAACTGGAGAACCCTCACCCTCTCCCATATCAATGGGTTCAGGCTCCCTTTACTTACGGGAGGAACTTTCGAACGGGTTCATTTCCGACGTTAAATACGGGGAAGAATGAAATTTTTCCGATTACCGGCTCCGAACCGAAGTTGGAACGGTTACTGAATCTTTTTCGACTCGCACCCATTTGGTTCGTCCCAGGGGTGAGACACCGATGTGACCATCAGTAGACACAGGTACGGGGCGCCAGTGTACATACATAGTCTGTGCACATGACATGTGTCCCGCTTTATCGTCTTGTGTGTGGACCACACACCCTCTTTCTCTGTTGTGGCGAAACCTGCTGCGGGAGCGCTGCAGGCGAACGTCACTTGCGACGTGTCGGAGCTGCCGGCAACACACGATGGCAATGGCCCACTCAACACATTATGTGTGGACCACACACACAAACACAGCATCTTTTCGTTCTGCAGGAGCGTTCCAAGCGGCTGTGTGAGCACTGCAGGCTGCTTAAGAAGAGTGCGGGGCGAGTTGCAGCAGCCAGACCGGCAGACTTCACAAGACTGATGTTCACACTGCCCACGTGTTTAATGAAGCTCCAGGACGTGATAATTGATGTTTTTAAACCCGACCAAAAATGTGTTCAGCCATCATTGTGAGTGCATTGAGCTCAATGCAATCTAATACTTCGAAGTAGAATAAGAAGTCTCATTAAAAAGACTGAAGCTTTATTGACAAGCATGATAATTCCAACACTGCTGTATTACGACGACTTGTAGCGTTTGTAAGAAATTCTTCAGATGCTTCTTCAATTCTGCGATAGTACTCTTGTCGGAACTTTCTCGCCTCTTTTGCATTGAAGCCGTTTGTTGTCCACGCCTTTAACTTCGACTTCATTAAGATGGGTTTCGACGAAAACATGTCTTTCTCCTTCACTGCATTTTGCAACCTTGTCCATGTAATAAAGCATGAAGATTCCACAGTCAACCGTATTCCTCTGCTGGGACTTTGTGTAAAAAACACCGTGGCTCCAGTCGCATCTTCGGAGGTAGTCATCCCGTTTAAAGCGCTCTTTGGCTATTACCAATTTCACGGCTTCAAATGCGTAGGCCGTGTCGTGGTAATCTTTCATATAATTGAAATGATACAAACCCTGCCGTGCCATTTTGCAATGCATTGGCCACAACGACAAAACTCCAGTGGTCATTTCCGGTAATAGGAACTAGTACAAATGAGTAATTAGCCCATTCTACCAGACCGGTCAGTTGTTCCATGCGAGCAGCTCTTTTGACTGCAACTGTCGATGTTCGGGCAAGGTCAATTGTCTTGTACGTTGAAGTTCCACAAACCAATACAGAACCAGGTTCAGATTTGATGTAGCGATGAATGTAGTAGTCAACCGCAGTCTCGGTTAGCCATCCACCAGGCAAAATACTTTTGAGGTCGTCAGGAAAAATACAAATATACGTTTTATCGTTTCTCCATTCAAGCACTGCTGCAGTCTTTGAGTATCGCTTTCGAAAAAAGCGTTGTCCCGCGGTCTGGTGGACATGTTCATCTGTCTTTGTGATGGGTAAATCAGCCTTAAATAAGCTTTCTTCTGAGTCATCAGTATCACTACTAGATACTGAATTTCCATCAGGGCTGCTAAAAATGCTGTCATCGTCACTGGCAATAGCATCACTACTACCTAAAACGTCACATCCAGAGTCAGGAATTGTTTTGCCTCCGAAATTATTCCCGCCCCCACCCGAAATATTTCTATAAGCAGCGCCGTTCACACAATGTTCACCGACGCTTGCATCGCTAATTCTGGGGCTAACTCCACCTCCATCGGATGCTGCATCATGATATGTACCACCAGCAATCCAACTTGCACCTCCAACATTGGATAGTGTACCACTAGCAGTGGAGTTTGTACTCCCATCAGGAGTTGCAATATCACCGGTTATTGCGACATCACTACTCGAAATATTACCCCCGCCACAATTTACACCACCACACGAATTACTATCCTCGCCAATAATTACACCATCACCCATAATATTGTCCTCGCCAATAACTAGATCATCAGCCGCAATATTGTTTCCGCCAATATTCCCATCACCACTCGAAATGAAGTCGCTGCCACCTGAGCTTGTACCCCCTCCACTTGAACATGTACTCCCTCCACTTGAACTTGTACCCCCCCCACCCAAGACATCAGTATCAGCAGCCAAACAATTGCCGTCTTCACCTTGAATCTCTGCGCTATCACCGCTGCCATGGACACGGCTAGAGTAGTACTTGATGAACCTTTCCACCCACGTTTCTTGGGAATGACGGTTGGGAATATCTTGCTGGAATTCTTCCAACTGCCGGCAATAGACCAACAACTCTGAGAATCTGCAAACACCTTTTTCTCGAAGGCAAACGTGAAAGTACCTCAGTACTATACCTTCGTACGGTCTCATTTTCCTTGACGAACCAGCCCCCTTGCGTCGGGTGCGATCTGAGCCTGTAATAGAATCCAAATTTTCCCAGTATCGCTTCTTCTAGTCACGCAGCGTCTGGGGCGAAACTCGTAGCTGCCGAGCAGCTTCTTCGAGGCTCCACTCAGAACGTTCCTTCCACTGCTTCAGGAGCGCGATTCGCTCCTTTTCCGTCCTCTGCACATTCACCTGTTTCCCCATGTTTAAAATCCCCTTGCGTTAAATCCAAAATGGGGCTATCTCCCAACCAGTCACAATGAGTATCAGATTTATCAGAATAATTCTGAGGCAACAACCTAACGTGATTCTGAGACCACGAGCTAAAATGAGAACACGAGCTAAATTGAGACCACGGGCTAAGGTGAGTCTGAGAGCACAAGCTAAAGTGAGACCACGAGCTAAGGTGAGTCTGATAACACGAGCTAAAATGAGACCACGAGCTAAGGTGAGTCTGAGAACACGAGCTAAAGTGAGACCAGTAGCAAAGGAAAGTAAAGCGAAATTTGGCAGACCCTACCTGATTTTACTAAGCTTGAATATGGTAAGTACTAGCTCTTACTTGGTGACAATTGTAGCATGCTATTTTATAACCACAGATGTAGTAGACATCAGCAAGATATATATATATATATATATATATATATATACGTGATCGTCACGGAACACTATTGCACCTAAGCCACATCATAACAACTATCAAAACGCTGTTTCTCAATAACTCAAAAACGTAGAAGACCATGAACAGGTGCTATTAGATAATCTTGGGGGAAGTATGTGCTTCCTGGTAAGCCTTTCTTCTTATTGCCATGTACGTAACCTGCTGAATCTACTCACGTAACCTTGGCGAGCGTTGACTAGTATAGATTGCTCGACCAATGCAGTGAACAAACTTTGGCAATATGGATAATTCGATTCAGACTATGGTACTTAACATGTCAGCAAGGTGCTGGCCAGCACCACGACGTAGCCATGCAATTACCAAAGAAGAAGAGCTACAGCACCGGCAACATGAAGCGACTTGCACCGACGACGCCTCGCCGCAAGCTAGAAACCTTTCGAGCCACACAGCTGGTGCTGTGATGTCGACGCTACGTTGAGAGAATGTCACGCTGGGAAGCTGCGCTTCAGATGATGTTCGTAGACTTCCCGAAGCTGGCCTTCAGGGGCATCGTCTGCGCGCGCATTATCGTCTCGTTTCTCTTTCTGTACGTGACGCTGCAAGCGCTGGCGATTCGCTTAGGTTTCTTGTTCAATGTTGGAGCGGTTCTGGCAAAAATTTGAGCGCGGTCATCACGATGCCATTAATACAGCGGTCTGCGTGTTGGAAAGTTAGATATACCAATGATAAACTAATGAGAGAACAAAATTAATAGCTCTGTCATACCACAAGCCCGTACTAAGCTATTGTAATCGCTTGTGTGTGCTACTCATTAAAAGAAAGGTTATCAAACGAAATATACAAGCTCATGTAACTCTTTAGCGTAGCAAATATTGAATATCTAAAGCAGGAGATGCAAGCGGCGGTCGCCCCACCTGTCTTCGTAAATATATCTGGAGGCTGTATCGGCGACAGTAGCGACGATATGTCGATCCTTGAAATATTGGATGAGGCAGTAGATTCTTGAATGCTGCCACTCGTTGCCTCATGGATGCTGTCTGCAGAAAGAAATTCGTCACCCACCTGAGTTTGCGTCCATCCACTTGCCGAATCCGCAAAAACAGCAGCACTAGTCTCTGGGTGTACATCCATCCGATTATTTTCTCCCCCATAAGTGGTTGCAGCAACTGGCCCGTCCAAATTGACGCCGTCATCCGTGAAGTCACGTAAAAACGTCTGAGCCGATGCACTCAGAAGATCGAAACGCAGCGAGGAGTCACTGCTGACATCCGAAACGGGGCAGCTAAACACAGTCTCCATAGCGTGATCACTGCTTTGCAGTAACGAGCGAGCTGCATGTTTTCGTTTAGCATCCGCGGGCACCGGCGAATTCTGCGATCCTTGAGTTTCACATGAAACCCTTCCTATCGCCAGGTACACTTAGCCCGATGGCCATGCGTCCACATATGACATGCGCACAGATAGAAATTTTTTGTAGTACGCGCACCCGCACTCAAATACAGAAGTGCTAACTAACCATCCGTCGGTGGCATACCAACATGGTGCGCTCGTCGGACTGACCATTTCACCGCTGAGCGATAAAACGTTGATGCTGACTTTTTCTCGTCGTCCGTCAGGCACTCCGCAGAGCTAAATAAACCCACTTCCGGCGTTATATCTACAACCCGCGAATCACCAATTGCGGCAATGTTTGCAATGTCCTCGTTATCACGTCCAGTGTCTCCAAGATATCGAATTCGAACTTTTGATTCGTCACGGGTTCGGAACACTGCAATTCGACGAGTTGAAACAAGTACTTTGGCTAACCGTTTGGCTTCTTGAGGGGGACCTGGTAACGAACCCGTTGCTGGCGTAGGTGCGCAAATGGAGTAGTCTTCTACAATCGTGAGCAGCTTTATTATTAAGCGTCTAGTATCCACCGCTTTCCGTTGCGTGTAGCGTTTGATGCTGGCGTTAAAGACCTCACACGGGTTGTTTGTCGTTGCAAACCCACCAGGAGAGTGGTAGATTTGCCAACGCCAGAACCGACTTGCTATCCATTGGTTATAGAAATAGTTAACAAAGTCCAGCAAACGAAAATCACGCTCCCAGTCACTCATCACTTGGTTCCAGACAGAAATCAAATCTTCGTCACAGAGTGTATAGTGCATATCTAGAATTCCACGGTAAACAACTGCCCGGGTCGAATCGGGCAAGTGCCGGATGCGTTTTCGAACCGTTATATAGCACGTGAAAAAAGCACATCAAGTACTTGCAGCTATTAAATACAGCAATCTTTGATAGTGCGTTTAGCTGGGCAGCTTCGGCATCACCCATAGCAGCATCAATTCTGAGTGGGGGTTGTGTGTGTGTCTGAAAAAGCCTCGTAAATGTTCCAATAGCCTTGAAGTACTCATTTTCCGTGCGCTGGCTAACAATAAATAAGGCACCTAGGTGGTACACACGGCGCTTATCAGTGAAGCCACACGTGATGACAGGGTACCCAAGATCACTGAGTTTAAAAGTCGCGTCCAGATGAAAAATTAGGAAAGGTTCCGCTCGTTGTAGTGCACGAATGCCTCGCAGCAATTTCATTGTAGTGATGCCCAAAATCAACGGTTGCTCGTCCTCTCCATTTCCCACAAACGGGAAACCGTTTTCGTCTTCAACGTTTCCAAATACACAAGCAGTCTCAAGGTCAATGTCCGCCTCATAAGCCTTAGAATGCGCCAGCTCCTTCACTCGTTGTATTGAATTTTTGCTTCCTTGAAGCCAGCGTATGTACCTAACGCTGCGTTGTACCTGGGCGTACGATGGGTAGCCCAGGGCCGGTTTCAGGATGTCAGGAGCTCGCAGGAGGTTACTCCAGATTAGCCGAGGTGGTACTGCATTTTCGTCCATTCGGTGGATGTAGGCTTTCATTTCGGGTGTAACCTTAGGGCGTGGTGGCACGGCACACTCAGTGTCGCCAGGTGAGGCTTTCCGTTGCTAAGAATGACCCAAATAGATGCTGTAGGGCAGTGACGGACCTTCCAGCGAACAGGGCACTTTGTACATGACACGCTATTCTCACACGTTACACTCTTGCAATGAAGGTGTCGCTCGATCATTTCATGATCACCCGGACAAATTGAGCAGACAAGTGGCATCACACCGCGCACTACCGAGCAGCAGAAGACTTGCCATCGGTAACTAACAAATTCAGCCTCAGTTCTGCATTGTATTACCCTTGACCACGCTTTCGAAGGGGGCATCGAATCTGCGATGTGGTGGTTCAGTGTCTGGAGATATGGCTAAACTGAAATGGGTGGCGGGGTACGCTGCACGTGGCTGTGACGCATGGGCGTCACGGCAGTCCACTCCTTGGACGCGTGTCCTCCATGGGCCAGTAATCTGCATATTAATGGACATTTTGGCTTCTTTGTGCACACTATTGTCATTTCGTGTCTACTGACGGCTGATGAATT
>NW_003303737.1:175542-188903 GCF_000142945.1 Phytophthora infestans T30-4 | reverse complement strand
AGACACGTCGAAAGCGAATCCATACGTGTGGGAAGTTAATGGGCGCTCCTTTAACAATCTTGAAGTCGGATGTGAGTACATGCGGGTGGAGCAACCACGCTGACTGCATTATTATACGCAGTGCATAGTAAATTGTATACGCGAGATGAAAAGTTGAAAATCAGCCGTGAGCCTGCCAGTGTTTCGATAAAGTCGTACTTTGAGGTAAACACGAATGCTATCTAATACTTCTCCGGCCCACTTCAAAATGACGATTTCAGTTTTGGGCAAAAAACTCTTTAACAAGAGCTAGCTGGTAGACACATGGCACACCACGTCATAGCCCGAAGTACGACGCACAGGATC
The DNA here is from genome assembly GCF_000142945.1 of Phytophthora infestans T30-4. Classification (NCBI taxonomy): domain Eukaryota; phylum Oomycota; class Peronosporomycetes; order Peronosporales; family Peronosporaceae; genus Phytophthora; species Phytophthora infestans. The sequence goes on along the minus strand of NW_003303737.1, from coordinate 188,558 downwards.
ATATTTTTTTAGGTTGTAAGAAATGGTAAATATGCGCGTGCACGCTGCGATCAAAACCGCCGCGTTTGGAAAGGCATTAGGTTTTTTGTCGCAATTCAGTCAAAAATTAGCGATATTACACCATACTTTTAGAGCGGCTAAACCGGGCAATTAACAACAGCTGGACGCAGTTTCAGACGCAGGGGCTTACTGGAAGCACCGCGAATTAGATGTGTTTGGGGCGAGGTTTATTCGGAAAGTCGAGAGCATTAGTGTAAACCAACTATTTATATTGACCAATCAGTGATTGCCTAAAAATTATAATGATAATTACGAGCAACAAAAGGTTCAATTAACTTCAAATTTACGCATACAGCTGACTATATCCTTTCGTAACCGCATCGGTGTCGACTACAACCGACATTGGCATTCGCGCATTACGTCCAATGTGCTTACTAACGCGCGGAAGCTTGAAATCGTTGCCCCCACCACTAATCATAATAGACTCCATCACTTTCTGGAAAGTGATAAAACACTTGTCAAGGGTTTGCCACCTGAGCTCGTCGAAAGCTTCCTCAACCGCCGTAATAAGGCTGTCAGAGTCGTAGGCAGATTTTCGATACTGTAGAGCTTGAATAGACGAGAAGTATCCCAAATCAAGTACATTTAGGTCGGGTGACCGAGGCGGCTGGCAGCGCATCTTTATCTTCCATCCATCAACCATTCCAGCAGGTTCTAGTTGAGCATCACCTTCTAAAACATGAGGCCCTGCATTGTCCTGCTGGACGACCACGGTCGAGCCTCTGCGAACTAAGAACAAAAAAAATTAATTGAGTTACAGCAATAAAAAATAACACTTGAAAAAAATACCTGGCAGCTTGGATCGAATTGCTGGAAATACTTTTTCGACAAGTAGTTCGCGGTAAAGAGCTCGTGTCATAGACACACTCTTCGTAATTAGCGTACCTTTAGGACGATTAACGGAGCTACGAACCGCCTCAACCTTTTTAACAATAGGCCAAATGCCAATCTTACCATCAAAGTACTGTTTCTTGTGAAAGTCGTAGCGAGGACGTGCGACAGCAGCTAAGAACATGATTTTACCTATGTATCTCTTGTTTGCACAGGATCGATAAGGCAGCTGCTCATTGGCTGTCAGGTAATATCTTGTGGCCCCTTTGTAGAGGTTAAACCACTTTTCATCTACATGCACAGTATCGTACATGTGATGCATGCGGTACATTCGGGCACCTGAGTCAAAACAATTTAGACAAGATAATTAATGGCTATAACAATTAAAAAGGTTGAGTAATAATAACTTTCGAGATGTTACAGTACCTAATGCCATCTCAACATGCGATAAAACCCATTGTAGTCGTTTTGTCTTGTGAGCATCAGTCAGAGTAGGTTTAACACGAGAAGATGCGCGACGTAGAGTCCCATCAGCAAGATACCGCTGTAGCGTAGTGCGTGGTATACCAGATGCAGCCGCCAGTGCTCGTTGGGTTTGCCTCTGGCAAAGCGGCACCCCTTGGACGATCTCGATAACTTCTTGCACCGACAGGCGCCTTCCGCGCTTGGGCTGCACTCGCTTCTGGGCGGATATAAATCCGACCTTTTGGCGCGACTTCCAGATCTTCTTGACGCTGTTGCGACACATATCAAAAGCCTCCATAGCTGCATAAACTGCTCCACGGAGCAATTTACCGTTAGCGCTCCGTTCAGCAAGGAACACAACCACATTGAGACGAGTTTCAGGCGTAATGTCTTGTTTTCCAGGTGTTCTGGGCATCGTGCTAAAACCCAAAATGCGGGGCTGACTTTAGTCTAGGCCAACCATAGTTTTAGTGGCCCGCAGCCATGCAAAACCAAAGTCTTTTTTATCCAATTAAAGTAGATTATTCAGTTATGTGCGATCAATAAAAAACCCCAATCATCATTTTGAAACGGGCCGGAGAAGTACGTACAAGTGGAATAAATTGACACTTTTTATCAAACAGACAACATAACCAAAGCTATTGCATTCTACTATCTGTACGTGTAGATCTAGACGCGATTAATTGAATCGCAGCCGGTACCACCAGCAACCCGTAAGCATGATGTCGCTGGATAAATGCTCATGACGTTGATAATGACAGTCCAGCAGAGTGAAAACACAAAGTAGGCGATCGTCAGATAGCCCATGAATCGACTCGATCCACCGAATCGTTTTAGCTGCTGTGTCTCCGCTTTTTGGCTCGGCAACAGCGGCAAGAAAAGTAGTCCAGCGAGGTTTATCGAGTACCTTATGATGAGGAAGTACGTCACCTCCCAGCGAACGTGCCTTGAGTCCTCGACAATGTCCTCATTTGTTACGTCAAAGTTGCTGCCCACAGCTTTAGTCAACGTACTGGCTAACGGTATGGCAATATTAGTGATCGACCCCACCAGACCGTATACAGCCCCTTCGTTGCCTTCACCCGCCAGTTCCACCATAACGAAAGTTGCGATCACAAACGCAATACCGTTCGGCAACGCCTCCGCTACTGGGACACCCAACCAGAACCACTGGTTTCGAACGATGTCCCACGTCGTTAGCATGTTCACTATTAAATCCAGGACTGTCACGGACACGATCGTGATGGCGTGCATTTTCCTCCAATTCCATTGGAGTCCAATCCTGGCGGTCAAGTACAGTGTCACAGCAAAGATCCCATTTCCTACGACGGTCATGATCTTCTGGTTCAGAGGTGTCACTTGTGCCCAGTACCGTTGCATCGGGTCTGTACAGGTGACGGAGAAGTTTTCGAAGATCCCAGCCAGAAACTTGTACGCGATGACCTGATACATTGGACGCATCTGGATGAGCTGCCAGAGCTCATCCAAATACTCACGGAAAACCACACCAGGGTGAGGGTCTTCCACGATAAAATACCACGAGATCGGGATCACTGGGAAACAGTAGATACAGAGTACGACCATAAGCTGCGGAAATGTCAGCGAGAAGTCGAAATCACCACCGTAGTCTTTGCCGTTGAAGGTCATGCCTGTGAGAATGCTGGAGATCATGATAAACGCAGTACGAACCATGTAGATCGTTGTCTGGGTATACCCTCTTGTGGCTACTGGTTCACGTTGGGCGACTTCGACCATCATGGCGTCTGCTGCCACATCAGCTCCGACGTACCCTATCGCTGCAATCATCATAAGAACGACGAATTTACTACCAGCGTGGTGCGCTGACTCGTTGAAGGTGGCAATGATCTCAGGGGTCAGCTCGTCCTTGTTCATTGTCGCGTACGTGCTGTCCGGGTAGTACGGGTCACCGGCATCCATGCAGGACATTAGCAACAGCATTGAGAAGCAGATAGTCCATCCGATAGCCATGAACGGACGACGTCTGTAACCTCGGATAGGAACGCAATCCGAGATCATACCGAAGAAAAGCTTGAACGACCACGGCATGTTGATTAGCACAGTAGCCGAGACAGCCTGCGTGCCTTCCATATTTAGGTAGTTGAAAAGGAAGGGGTAAATAGTCCCCGGAAGAGTACCGAAAACCATTCCCACAGCGGCATACTGCACGACGAGTCCGATGTAATTGCGTTTCCAAATGTCAATCTCATCACCCTCGCGGAGGGCTCCACCGTCGAACAGCCACGGAGACTTGGATTCAACACGCCAGTCACCCCCCTTTACAGGTGAACCCACAGAGCGAGTGGTCCAAAGAGCCGACGATGTTAGCTCGATTTTCTTCTTGGGCGATGAGCCTCTTTGGTCTTCTAGCATCGGCAACATGGCTTCGGACTAAAGCTGAAAAAGGAGAATGGTTGATTAGAGCACATCTCATGGGGTTTCCAGGCTTGGACGGCCGATACGGGAGACAAAGAAAAGGATCCTGAGAGCGGGACACAGCAGTCTTTCCACGAACATCAGCACTGCTGATTCAGCAGACATTTGGGACCACGAAACGATGGGAAAGGGTACAGAGGCCAGAGCACAACAACTTGATTCGATCATTCTACCCCATGTCGACTTACAGATTACGATTCGGTGTCGTCTGTTGACTCGTTGAGCCGATGCATACGGTATGCCATACCGCACCGGACACTCAGTGCCCGGCACTGTGCCGACATTACTTTCCGACGCCACGACGTAACTCGACGGCGCATCTCGGCCTTGGAATGTTCTCACTGAGAGCGAGCCGCCCACCTCGAAGTTGACTCACGAAAGATTAGAAACGTCGTCCTTTCGAGCACCCCGAGGATAAATTTTAATTGAAAGTTCACCTAAACTAGCCCCAGGTGGCTTCTACGAAAATCGCTCACGAAATGAAAGCTCCAACCGAAGTGTTCATGTGAGACGACCTCGGAGTGAGCCGGTCGCAAGCTTCCACCAGTCGTGTGTGAATTCACTTTCCGTAAGCTTAATTGGCATCGAAGTTACTGGTATGAATCATTGTTTAAGAGTTTGTACCTGCATGCACTGTTTAACATGACTAAGGATACAATATTTTTAAGAATTCCAGAATTACATGTATACGGTATACATCATTAATTGCAAACATAAAATTTGTGGGATTTTGTATACCGTTTATGATAAACGGTATTCCTGTGTGCAAAATCCATATAAAAAATCCGTATGATAAACGGTATACCCGTGTGCAAAATCCCGATAGAAATGCGGCGGCGGCATCCAGTGTCTTTCTCCGCGGAAAGCCGCGGCTCTGAGCCTTGCATCGTCGTCTCCGATTCATTCGCACGTCGTCGCCGGTCCTTCGTGCTTCGCTCCGCCTTCCCGAAGGTCTCCAAGCCTAAGAAACCCCTTAGAGAAGACTCTACTCATACCAACTCCAACTCATTAAGCGGCAAGCGACGACGCAGTATCCAAGACGTCACTGAACCAGTCTCCGGTAGCCATTTGAAGCTACAGCGCTTTGCTCCGACGCAGCGATTGGTCGACGATCGCGCAGACTTCTGCCTGTACCTGGAGCTTCAACTCTCAACTAAACAGGCGCTCGAAGATGCCCATGCACTCGTCCAAGTGACGGCCAGAGCGCTACGTGCTGCTGGCTGCAGTGTATCTGTCCACATGCTACAAGCCCCCGACTCTGAGGTGCTAGCTGTCAGTGAGGAAGAAGCACAGGCGTATGCCTTAACTATAGGCAGTGAAGTACCCGACCAAAGCGTCACAGAGAAAGGAGAATGGGCAGGTCGTGTGGCCATGCAATTAGCTCCATGGGTGACTCAACATCCAGACTATACCAGCCACGTATTGCCCCTTACGGGTGCTGCACAGTGTCAAAGACTGCGTAAATTGATACTCACCGAGCTTCGACTCGAGTTGGATGTGTGTTGCTTACATGAAGGAGGTCATAGTACTCAAGCGAATAGTACAAGTGCTCCAGTATTACTCAGTGCCAGAGAGAAATTACTACCGCAAGTTATGAGGGCCAAGACGTTCACCAATGTGATGCTATACCCGCTACATCGGGACGAAGCGAGACGCCAGTTGACACGCCGATGGGGAGCGCAGAGTGCGCTAGCGCTGCCTCCTTTGCAGGATATCTACGCGTATTTTGGACCGAGAATCGCCATGTATTTCGCCTGGCTGGCGTTTTATACAAAGATGCTGGTATTACCCGCAGTGTATGGCGTTGTAGTGCATGTGCTGGGCCAGCTAAATCTGGCCCCGAGTTGCACTGTGCACTGCGTTTTAGTCGCAATTGGCACGTCGCTTATTGCGGATATGTGGAGACGTCGACAGCGTGAAGTAGAGTTTACATGGGGTTACGATGGGGTACTCTCGTCTCTACATGCCACGACGAGGGTACAGTTCAAAGGCGAGTGGATGCAAGACCCCGTGACTGGGGTACGCTGTTTCGACTATCCACATCATAAGCGTCTTCTGCGGCAACTTCTAGCTGTCCCGTTATTAGTGTCCATGTGCTGTTTAGTAGGAGGGTACGTTGTCGGGCTACACGTATTTTCGGAACGGCTTCGAGCGAGCTACAAGGGTAGCTGCACCCAGGGACCTTATGTAGCGGAAAACTGGGTACCCAGCTACGATACCGTGACGTGCGCCTTTGTATCACATGGTCCAAGCGTCATAAACGCCGTGATCATCCACGTGATGGACAATTTGTATCAGTTATTGGCGCGCAAACTCACGGAATTCGAGAATTACCGTACACTGGATGAACACGAAGCACATTTGGTGGCTAAACGCATGCCGTTCCATCTCGTCAATAGCAACGCATCGCTCTGGTTTCTCGCTTTCTATGTGCGACGACTGGATCATGTTCGTGAGCGTCTGTGGATTCTACTGGTAGCGACACAGCTGATCGATAATTTCAAGGAAGTAGGTCTGCCACTCGCTGTCTCGGTGGGCGGTCAAGTGCTCACAGCGGAGAATAAACGGCGTCGTCAACAGAGTCTTCAGAGTCTTCAGAGCGAGGCAGTTGTAGGGATCCAGCGTCAGCACTCGACGCTTCGAGCCAAGCGTGAGCGAGTCGACGTGGCTAAAGCGGCGACAGAGCAACGACTGGCGCGAGTTCTTATGCAGAAGCGACAGGCAACGTATCGTGATACATTTGCTGACTATAAGGAGCTCATGGTGCAGTTCGGGTACGTGACTCTGTATAGCCCAGTGTTCCCGTTGGCGGCGGCGTTCGCGTGGTTGAATAATACGATCGAGAGTCGATCCGACCTGCTGAAACTCGTGAATCGACACGGATATCAGCGACCAGTTGCCCAGCACGCACGAGGAATTGGCGTGTGGGAGAAAGTGCTGGTGAGCTTTGCCGGTGTAGCTGTCGTTGTTAACTGCGCGCTAGTCTGGACGTACGAACTGGACGAGTTGCTGCCGTCGTGGACTGAACTTCAACGGTTTGCGTTCATTGTGGCGTGTGAACACGTGATCTTTGTCATCAAGGCGTGGCTGAACTGGGCAGCCCCTGAAGTGCCAGTAACGTCGTCACTTGGTAAGAAGGCAGTGTTACCACCGTCCGTGCTTGAGACGATAGTTAATGGAGCTTCGCTGTCTGCTGTAAATGGACAATAAACACTGCCGAGAGTGACGTTGGCTGATGTTACACTGCGCGATGAAGGAAGTAGAAAACACACCTTTTTACTGGCTACCGTTTGAGTCACAGCCAGCTCCTGCGATAGCGAGGCGGAACGTTGATGGATAGATACTACCATGACTGTCCAATACGAAGTAGATGGCGGCAAGGACCCTTGACCCGCCATTTTGTTTGAGTTCTTGAGTTTCTGATTTCTGTCGGTAGCGATAGGTTATCTATTACATGTAGGACCGAACAAGAATACTACCGCCTCGAAAACAAATAATTGCGGAGCAACAATTATTGCCAATTTAGATTTTAATAATTATTATTGACCCTCTACATGAACAAACTAGTACAATATTTCATTGGCCCAATTATTACAATAAAATACCTGGCTACAGTCCCAAACTTGTGCATTGTCCAGCTTTTGAAAATGGGCTTGTGAAGATTTGCGATGGAGAGAAAGTGTCGACCGCTGAATCCGTTGCACTGAGACGTTTTGATGCGCCGCGGTCTGACGAACCGCCGAACATGATGGTCGCAAGCGCAATGACCGCCAAGATAGCTACGCTACCCAGATCATCCAGCAGGGCGGGTCGAAGAAGCGTCACGTGGAGCGAGCGGCGTACACGCCATTGACAGCAGTGGTGCCAACGACATCGAACGCCTGTGAACGTCTCTTCTCGGAGTGCAAGATGGTCCTCACGCCGCAACGAAGCAACATGCCCCCCGCGCACTTTAATATACTCATGTCTCTCCGTGCTAGCAAGAATATGTGGGACGTCACAAGTCTGGCCTAGGTAAGATCATCATTTTGCTAAGGTAACAAGCTTATGCACGTATTACCAATAATTGCGCCGTAGTTGGTATTACTCTCTGTTGTATTCCCGTTTTTATTTTGGAGGTCATGTGAAGTCAACATCGTATATTTTTGTATTTTCCGAGGTCTGTCACATGCGTCACCTCCCACCCACATGCGTGGAGTCCTTGACGATGTCAGCGTTGCTCACGTCGAAGTCACTGTCGACGTTCTTGGCTAGCGCTCTGGCTAAGGGGATAGAAGTATTGGAGATTAAGTCCGCATACCGCACCTTCGTTACCCTCTCCCGCCAAATTTACGATCACGTGCGTTCGATCACCGTATAAATGCCGTTGGGGACACCCTCTACGACTTGCACTCCCAACCAGAACCACTGGTTGCGAAAGCTGTTCCAAGTAGTGAGAATTGCTACCAAGGCTCTCATCGCTACGACCGTGACAGAGTGTGTCGACCTCCACTTTCAGTGGAGACCGGATTACCAGAGAGTGACTGCGAAGATACCGTTGCAAAATCGTCATCTTCAGGCCTTCTGAATAATTCATTGCAGTGAAATAATACGGCAATATCTGAATGGAATAACTTTTTTTCAGCTAGCATTATGATTTAAAGTTTCAGTTAGATATTTCCAGTATGGTCATAAATTATTTGTAGCCCATTCTTCACATAACTATTCAATCCCAGCTAAGCAAAACTGGGAGCCAACCACTGCTGGGTTGGTTGGGAAGTCATTGAGAGTTCATCCAGCTCAAGTCTCCTCATTATCGAGCTCACCATGTTTTTAAAACCAACCCGCAACACTGCGGCTTCTTTTTCTAGTCCGTCATAGACAGCTAGGACGAGCCGACGGGGTAGTTTCGCTGTCGCTGCTCCAAGATTCACAAACAAGACAGCGAAATCGGCTACCAGCACCCCAAATATGCTGTCGACATTGCCAACAGTGGTTTACAAGTGGCACCCTGATTGACTTCATCGATCTTCCATTTAGGTTTTTCGACAATCAGACGATGGCTAAATATGCTGCTGTACCCCTAATCGCACCCGAGACAGCTGAGAAGTACATTGGCTTGATGGTGAAAGCGCTGGAGATCTACATTTTAGTAGGTCTTCCTAAATCATTTTGCATTGTTTGGGATGGATGTTCGCTTAGGTCGGAGTACTAAGTGGTGGTGTTTGGGGCCTTCGGCCATGACGGCAAGATGGAGAAGGTCCCGCTCGCCATAATCCCTCTTGTGGATGACGACACCGTGGGCCATTCTTCTCCTGGTCACGTTTCTTTTCTCCAAGTAGTGCTGGGCTACTTTGGCCGAACGCTGACTGACGTGCTGAGCATCGACGCGGAGGACTGTCCCACGAATGGGTCCATCGCTGTAATTATGAAGGTTCTTTCGCGGGATGTGCGACCCACCGCCTTAGCTTTGCTGTCGTGGAGTACTTGGTGAGCAACGAGGATCTGCTGGACACAGTCTAGCTTTGATGCGTAAATTACGCGGACTCGACATTTTTGCTAGTTTGCTGTGAGTTATATCAAGTCAGAAACATAGGAGTACAAATGTAATTTATTGATTATTTATCTAATTTAATTTTGACTTGGTAAAATTGAGGGGAAAACAAGTTGAGGTCAGTTCTCCGTCACACGACTCTTTTTGATTTTACCTAAAAGATGCAATTAATGCCCTGGATGACGCCACGACTGCGCTGATGCCGTCACGGCGCGAAGAAAACCAGCTGAGGCGGGGGGGGGAGAAGGTTCTTGGGGAGCTGAAAGCATTTGAATCCTCCTCGAAGAAGCTCCAAAGTGCCGACCGACTGTCACTTCTCGATGTTTGAGATATTTTCGACTCGCGGATCGCCGAACATCCTGGTGTTGAGGGCTACCTGGGGATGGACACTGGCATCGTCCAGCAACCTGAGTTCGAGGATGCCTGTATCACCGCGGTCGCCGGAAAGGCTGAAATTATCACAGAGTATCAACGCTGCTTCTATTGTTTGATTATCACGTAACGACGCCCTCACCGGCGGAGGACAAGACGCTTGGGTTTGCGGAACGATCGTCAAGAAGTGCAAGCTACAACGTGAGACGCCTTGTGAATACCCAGAAATTGCGTAAATTCCTCCGACGTCCGACATGTGCGAGCGGGTTTTTAGTCAAACGAACATGTCATGTGAAACCGTCGCCAAGGCCTAACCTCGAGCTTTTTTTCTAATGGTAAACCGCCACCTTTGGAGCGTGAAGACCGTCGCTGATGTCGTTAATGCATCCAAATGAGGTGTATTTTGGAAGTAGTGGTGTGAAATTGCTCGTATCATAACAAGTTTGTATTTGCCAATATCAAATATTTCTCTGCAAGTACTGATGTCACTAAAAAAAGTAAGAATCGCATTTGCAGTTGTATCATTGGAAGGCCTGGTCACCCTCTTCTTATTAAATGGGGCGAGTACGGTTGCACCAGGTCTGCACAAGAAATGATGAGTTCTCGGAGATGCCCGGCAAACCTGGTAGGTGATGACTTGGTACACCAGACGTAGCTGCATGGACTCAGTCATGTAGTTTTCGCCAAATCAAGTCCGATCCCAACAGCTTCGTGCAACAACAGCTAAGCAAATTGTACTCACCGAGCCATTTTCCATGTTTATGGGCTCACACTGCCGGGCGACGGCATATCATAATTTTATTAACTTCGCACCATGCCGGAAATTAACGAAAAAAGGTGCAATATATATCACATACCCCGGGAGTGGATGTATGCCGGAACCGGACCGTGTTAGCTGGTTCATTTGGGTAGTCGGATAAGTACATTATTTTCGGATTAGCGCACACACAAAAAGGCTTCCGTTCGAATATCGATACCTCAGATGTCTGCAGCGAACAGCTACCATGGCGGCGGCCTACACGAGTGACAATGGTGGACAAATCGATCAAAAGGAATCGACACTGACCCAAACCAGCTTCATTACCAATTTAGACGTGCTCACCTGCTCGCGCCATTAGTGGCGCGGTCTAAAGTCGAATGCCAAAGTGAGTGCTTAGTTGGTTGGATGTTTTCCATAAGTGGATGATCAATACGGCCGACTTAGACTACGTGGAGAAGGTTGCCGAGAAGTATTTGTCTTACTAAAAGAATAACTACACGATCGCTAGGGCCCCGACAGTGCTTCTACGTCCAGGAAGTGCCACTATCACTGATCTCAACTTTGTCATTCCATGGTAGCTCCAACAGCGTTTCAACGGCGCTTCAATCGAGTTTGCAAATCGACGCGATACGATTAGTTACTACGCATTGGTTGGGAGCGGTCCGGACGATGACGTGGCGGTGGCTATCGTGGTAGCAACGTTTTTCTCCATTTAAGTGAACCTTTCATTAATGTATTTCCAATACTTGCTTACTCTAATGTTTATTGTAATGTGATGAACAGGTCTTCCGTGCGACTTCAACTAGACTACTATCCAATATGAAGACAGTTGTTGAATACCGTAAGGGTTTTGAGTTGATTAAGCGAGACTGAAAAAAAGTAAAGTGTAGAAAGTAGGCGTTGTACGTGTAAATCACTTCACTATTGAGCGCGTGCCAGACGCGTTTCAGCCCCCGTCTGGGCTTCGTCAGCGGCTTTACCAATCCTGAATTGAGAGCTACTTATCTCCGTCGGTGTCTACCTGCTTCAACTTTCTAGAACCCTCCAAAGCTACCCTCTACAGGATTTCTACTCTGCTGTAGACCTGCACTACCATATGTACCAAACAAGGTACGTCCAACATGAAGAGCTGAAGCACGAACGCTTAGAGGATATTACTGTCTCTCCTTAAGTTATTGCAACAGAAGTTGCGCAGCTGATGAGAAAATCAACACTATCCATATTTCTTACAACATCCTCGGGTGCAGTTGGACGCCGTATTCGGTCTACGTTTGGTGACATCGTGGAAAAAGTAGCTCGAAGCAAACAGCACAATGATGCTGTGATGGCCGCGGCTCTGTGACACGTGACAAAGTACAGCACTTGCGGCTATGCGGTACACTTCGCGTGGCGCGTGTGATAACTGTTCAGCGACACATAAAACTTAACATCAAGGCCATTTTCAGAATTGGAGGAACGAAATCTGCCTTGCGCCTTTTATAAATCCCGACTCTGCTAATGGTTATGTGTGGAGATTGTGAGCCCTGTATGTCTTGAAACAGGCCCCAAACGCTTGGTACGACAACCCGACGGCGTTCTTATTGAGCCTCAGATTTCGTCTAGGTGCGATGCACACATGCCTGCTCGTAAAAGGCTGTGATGAGAGCATGTATACAATACTGGTGTACACTGACGACGTTATATAGTTTTCACAGTTTTCCGCTCCCCATTCCCACAAGATTATGTGGGAGAGGTATAAAAATTTGCATTTGGGCGTTTCGCCGCTTGGACTTTGCTGAGATCCTACCCTCTCTAAACGGATACTAGTGACAAGAGATGAGCTGTGTCAGAGCCATTCGCGTTATGAAGATCTTTCTGCCGGCTGCCGTTACAGATAGCTCAGTAGCAGTGGCATCTGCTCTGCGGCTACTAAAAACCGCACTGAGAGCCTCCAGAGCGCCGCATAATCCTTGTGATTTGCTTTGCTCTGTGCAACAAGAATGACGTCAACTATGAGTGGGACTTCCGGTTTGACAATGCGGGCATCCTTCAGCTCGCAGGACTTATCGCCCTTTCAGAGGTCGTGATCACTGCGCACCGCGACCAAGCTACATCGCACGAAAGCGCTTTGTCTGGTGTTGTATTGGGCGATCTACCCTCATCGCAACTACGGCGTCTTGACCAAGTTAGATCGCTCGGAAGCAGCTATCAGTCGAGCTCGTATACATTTGGGTGCGCTATACACATTTTAGACTCACCATGCTTATCATATTTGTCGAACGACATTGTTCTTGTATACTCACTCATGGTACTGGAAGTATATTACAATGTGTTGTACGTTGCACGCGGTCGTCTGGCTTTACAAGCGCTTCGTATCTCTCATGTACTTTCAGCAGGCAATATGCAGGAGGAATATACGTCGCTTCAGTCGTGCTATTCATGACAAAGGGGATCCTATGCATAATGTGTAACGGGCCTGGGGTGTCCGTTACTTGCTTACACGTAGTGATGAGGAAGCGTACAAGTTCAGTGATACTGAAACCAAGTACTTAGTCTGAAGGA
>NW_003303737.1:159496-175112 GCF_000142945.1 Phytophthora infestans T30-4 | reverse complement strand
AGGCGGGAGTTCCTGCGAAACCCAGGAGGCAGCACAATTACAACTTTGCGCGGACGAGAACAACATGGCGCAGCAGACGGGGGGCGGCGAACCAGACAGGAAGCGGAACAACGCGGACGGCTCCAGCGTCGGCGACGACGCTGAACAGTGGGGGGACCGCTGATATCGCACCCGAGAGCGTGAGTCGACTTGGGGCTCGGCCCGGCGTGATGAACGAGGATATGAAGCCGTGGGCGCTGTACGACTTGTCCGGGGCGGTGACCCCGGACGCGCTGGACACCATGCAGGACCTCTTTCGGCGCTTCACGCGTTTCCGGAACAAAACACTCGACGGCGCGTCGTACGAAGCTTTGCAGAGATCATGGTGCGCATTCATCCGGCGGTGGAATCGGATGCAAGAGGCCGGAGAAAGTGTCGTCGGCTGGCTCGGTGATCGCGAAGCCCTACAAGCCGAGCATTCACTCGGTGATCTGCGCCTGAAAGTCTGCGACGACGCTTGGACTGAAGCCCGTTTGTGCTATGTCAACGTACGCGAAGGTTGCAGTTCGTGTGACATCGGGCGACGCCCGACGCAAGCTGAGTGGGATCAGCATATTGTCGAGTATCCGCTCATGCCGACCGAACACGCTTGGATCGAGAAGTATAAGCGCCCACTCTCCGAGTTCACCCAGGCGGCTATTCGCGGCGGCTCGCGCCGACAGCGTTCGCGACGGAGCCCGTCTCCTGCGCATTCGACGTCTCGAAGGCCACGTAGTCGATCGCGTTCTCGATCGCCGCGAGGTCGCTTGCGGCCGCGTTTGACTCGAGGCTGGAGTCGTAGTCGTGGACGACATCAGGAACGTCACGAAGCAAGTTGGCGCGAGGCTCCCACGTATCATCAGCAGGTTGAAACCCGAGCCATCGTACCTTATACTTCCGCGCGGCGGGAGCCGCGTGTTGAGCCGACGACTTGGTCGAGTGACGCACGCGGGGATGATCTTCGTGATCAACAATACGGTCCACAATCCAGCACGTATCTCCATTCGAGTCAACGATGGGGGAGGACCGTCGCGGTGGAATTCGACGCGACCTGGTTGACCAGGACGACGTTGAGCAGGCGCTGAACACTTTTCGGGACGCACAGGAGGAGGCTGAGCGGGCGGCTGAGAGCTCTCGGAACGCCGAGGCGACGGCGAGTAGTCTGCGGCAGTCGAATCGTGATCTCTTGCAGCGACTGCGTAGTCTGGAGGCGCAGGTGTTTGGCATACTGAGGGGTGGAGCTCTTCCGCGCGAGCGGGGAACTGGGGCAGATGGGACGCTGGCTCGATAGGCTCATCGCGAGGGCCGCTCAACGCATGCTCCTGCTCCGCCTCCGGGATCATCGCGGGAAGATACTTCTTAAGTCGCCCGACGTAGAACGTCGGGTGTAGTCGTAGCGACGTAGGAATGTCTAGCGTGTAGGCATCACCCATAACTCGTAGTACTTTGAATGGCCCAATGTAGCGCGGCGCGAGTTTGCTCGCGCCTAGGTTCGTAATAGCAGAGGTACGAATTCCATCCGTTGAGAGTAATACCCGCTCACCAATCTTGAATGCACTTGTGTTCTTGCGGCCACGTTTGTCAGCGTTTTTCTTCTGCTTGTCAACCGCGAGTTGTAGCGCGTCACGGACGAATTGGGTAACCGATTGGCGATGAAGGACAAAGTCGGATACCGCTGCCTTGTCAGCGGGTCGTGCTGGGGGTTTCGGCGCGTAGTTAGTCACAGTCGAGTGTGGCTGTGCTGGAGCGATCAGCGTTCGGTGTGTCCAGTCAACTAACGGCGACGACGTGGATTGCGCGGGTGCGAGGATCTTCTTCGACTGTAAACGCGTCACCGCGTTGATGTCTACTGCAGGAGTAGCTGAACTCGTAGACGGCAGAACCGTTGTCTCACCGGAAACCGGTGGTTGAACCAGTATCGGAACCGGTTGGGCAGGGTTATCACATTCCTCCCCCTCCAGAGTGAAGCCATCAGTCGCCGTGGGTTGGCCCACAGCAAGTTGTGCGGGGACACGTAGATGACGCGCGTTGTTGACGAAAAACGGAGTCAATCCCGTCGACGCGTGCTCGGCATTGCTGAGTGCAAACTCCGCAAGAGGCAGGAAGGAACTCCAGTTCTCGAAGGACGGGGCATAACTGCGCAGAACATCTTCTAGCACGCGGTTGACGCGTTCCGTTTGCCCGTCAGTCTCCGGGTGCGCCGCCGTCGACATGAGGAGTTTGGTGCCCAGGAGGTCGAAGAGTTTCGTCCAGAACGCCGATGTGAATCGGGGATCGCGGTCAGAGACGATTGATTCAGGAAGGCCGTGATGTCGGAAGACAGCGTCGACAAAGAGCACCGCGGTATCGGCCGCGGTGATTGAGTCCGGAACCGGAACGAGATGGCACATCTTGCTAAAGCGATCCACGAAGACCAGAACACCAGTACGACCGTCAGTATCGGGTGGGAGACCGAATATGAAGTCCACTGACACAGAGCGCCACGCCTCTGTCGCCAGAGGGAGAGAACGAAGCGGAGCTTACGATGACGGTGACGGCTTAACGCGTTGACAAGTTTCGCAGGAGCGGACCCACTTGCGCATCCACTTGTATAGGTGAGGCCAGTAGAAGTCGCGGGATACCGCTGCGAAAGTCTTCTCACGGCCCAAGTGGCCACCCACTGGAGCGTCATGGAATTCGTGTATTATTCTTGCGCGTAGATCGGGGTCGTTGGGGACAACGACGCGAGGAGCATCGAATCGATCGATACTGTACATCAGTAGATCACCGTCAAGTTGGTATCTGTGAATCTGGTCGCGCGTTAAGCGGCTCAGTGTCTTTAGCGTGGCATCACTTGGTGTGCGAAGGTGTTCCAGGATACCGGCATATATCGAGTCATCTCGATACGCGGCAGAGATCTCTTCCCGCAGGGGAAGTATTGGAGATACCGTCGTCATCAGGTTCACACCTGCAGCCACACATGTGGCGCAGTCCAATTCGTCGTCGTCCGCGTCTTCATATGACTGACGACCCAAATCTCGGCGTGGATCGAAATCGGGGCGCCGAGATAGGGCATCCGCAAGGATGTTATTCTTGCCTGGCTTGTAGTGAACGACGAGTTGTACTCGGAGAAGAATGACAGCCATCGTGCCATGCGCTGAGAGAGATGAGGGCTCTTCGTCGCTGTTCGCAGCGACGCGTGATCTGTGTAGATCGCGAATGTCTGCTCACCGAGTAAGTACACTCTGAATTTGATCAGTGCGTAGCGCATCGCAAGGAGTTCCTTGTCGTGGACCGGATAATCCTTCTCAGCGGGCTTCATCTGTCTGGATTGGTAGCTCACGACGCGTTCGCGACCTTCGTCGTCGAGCTGCATCAGTGCACAGCCGATGGCGAAGTCGCTCGCGTCGCAAACAACGTGGAATGGCTTGCATCATCTGGAGCGCCAGGATTGGGGCCTCCGCCAAGCTTTTCTTCACTGCATTAAAGGCTGACTGATTGTTCGGGAGTCCACGACCACGTGATGTCTTACTTCAGCAATGAAGACATGGCTGGATCAGACCAGCATAATTTTTCGTGTACTGGTGGAGATAATTTGCGAGGGCTAGGCCACTGACGCAATCAAGTCTGATTCTGCGGCGTGGGCCACGCACAAATGGACGAGACCTTCTCAGGATCCGCTCGGACACCATTTTTGCTCACATAACAGCCAAGCACCGAAATCTCCGGGGCACAGAAGATGCACTTCTTCAAGTTCGCGTACAGTTTGTTTTCGCGCATGACTTGGAACACTTGTCGTAAGTAATTTAAGTGAGCTTCTGTGGCGCTGAGATCGCCCTCAGCGCGGCTGTGAACGAAGATGTCATCGAAGTAGCTCGGAGCGAAGTCGCGAAGTGGGCGCAGAACGTGGGAAACCATGCGATTGAACGTGGCTGGTGCGTTTTTCAGGCCCTGCGGCATGACAAGCCACTCCGACAGCATCCCGCTGGGAGTGCTCACCGCTGTGAGCGGGACGTCGCTGAGTCGCATCAAGATCTGATAGAAGCCATCGGTCAGGTCGATGGTGCTGAAAATAACACTGCGGCCCATGGTGTCAAGTATCATATCCTTCCGAGGGATCGGCGTTTGTGCTGGAATGGTGGCGTCGTTTAGCTTGTTAAAAGCGTGAACAATGCGCCAACCACCCGTGGCCTTCTTCACGCAGAACGTCGGACTCGAGTGTGGCGAGGTACTCTCGCGCACGTGACCCGCTTTGCGGCGGCTCTCGAAGAAGTCGTCAATGGCTTTAACCTGATCGCGTGGGAGGGGCCACTGTCGCGTCACACAGTACTTGAAACCCGGCGTGAGATCAATCTCATGGCGAATGCCTCTGTCAGCAGGGAGCTCAGCTGGAATCTTGTCGGGAAAAACATCCGCGAACTCGCGAACGGTGTCGTATACTGGATTGCCCGAGTCGCGGAGTGACTCCCACGACTGGACAGCGAAGCGCTCTTCGCGCGCCGACTTCGGCTCAGCGTTCTTTGGACGAAGTGGAAGATTGTCGGTAGCGACCGTGTGGATCTCTTCCGCCGAGGCAGACTCGGTGATCAAGCAGACCTGCTCGATGTCTCCTGACTTCAGATCGCGCAGAAAATGCTTCCAGGAAAGACCCGGAAGGCGTGTGGTGGAAGAAGCTTCGCGAGGTGGGCTCTCAATGTCAAGTGTGCGTGAGCGAACGACGCCTCCTTCCACGTGTACTAGGACGTGTATGGACTCATTCACTGCGATATCGGCGGTGGGCTGACCACGTCGCTTAAGGCGGCGTCGCTTGGATTTCTTCTTGCGGCGTCTCGAGCCGCTGCTCGAGACAGAAGACTCACTATCGCTGGACGAGGGATCACCCCCCTCTAGACACGGAGGGGCACCATCAACCGTGTCGGTAGTGCGCGGGAGCTCTCGATGCTCGACCGCGCCATCGACTGGCGAGAGCCCCTGCTCGACCGCCGAATCGCGTTGCGGGAACCTCTGCTCAACCGCTTGAGTGTTTGGCGGGAACCCATGCTCAACCGCCTTGGTGTGTTGCGGGAACCCATGCTCGACCGTCGTGTTGCGTGACGGGAACTCATGCTCGACCGTCGTGTTGCGTAACGGGAACTCATGCTCGACCGCCGTGTTGCGTGACGGGAACCCATGCTCGACCGTCGTGTTGCGTGACGGGAACTCATGCTCGACCGCCTGCTCGGATTGCGGGAGCCCCTGCTCTACCGCCAAAGTGTTAACAACCTCGCTTCGCAGCGAGGGGTTTTCGCGCAACAGCGCTGTGCAAGACAAACAGAGAGGGCCATCGCTCGCTCTCTGCTCAACCTGCATTGTGGACAACCGGTCCACGACCCTGACATGGGGCCAGTCCTTCTGGGCAACCAGGAGGTGTGTGAACACATCACTCACATCGAAGCCAGAGCGGTGTTTAACCGACCGAGCCAACCAGTCAATCTCTGGTTGATATCGTGACAGCCACGGGATACCCAAGATGCAGTCGAACGCGTAGTTCATCTCAATCACGAGGAAGTCGTCGCTGCTGCGGAAGCCGTCGAATGTGTATGGCAACGTGATTTCGCGCCGCGCAACCCAGGAAAGACCCGAAAGGCGTGTGATGGAAGAAGCTTCGCGAGGTGGGCTCTCAATGTCAAGTGTGCGTGAGCGAACGACGCCTCCTTCCACGTGTTCCAGGACGTGTATGGACTCATTCACTGCGATATCGGCGGTGGGCTGACCACGTCGCTTAAGGCGGCGTCGCTTGGATTTCTTCTTGCGGCGTCTCGAACCGCTGCTCGAGACAGAAGACTCGCTATCGCTTGACGAGGGATCACCCCCCTCTAGACACGGAGGGGCACCATCAACCGTGTCGGTAGTGCGCGGGAGCTCTCGATGCTCGACCGCGCCATCGACTGGCGAGAGCCCCTGCTCGATCGCCGTCGTAGCCGGTGGGAGTGTCAACTGCTCGACCACCGCTGTGGATGACGGGAGCTCCAACTGCTCGACCGCCGAATCGCGTTGCGGGAACCTCTGCTTAACCGCTAGAGTGTTTTGCGGGAACCCATGCTCAACCGCCTTGGTGTGTTGCGGGAACCCATGCTCGACCGTCGTGTTGCGTGACGGGAACTCATGCTCGACCGTCGTGTTGCGTGACGGGAACTCATGCTCGACCGTCGTGTTGCGTGACGGGAACTCATGCTCGACCGCCGTGTTGCGTGACGGGAACCCCTGCTCTACCGCCAAAGTGTTAACAACCTCGCTTCGCAGCGAGGGGTTTTCGCGCAACAGCGCTGTGCAAGACAAACAGAGAGGGCCATCGCTCGCTCTCTGCTCAACCTGCATTGTGGACAACCGGTCCACGACCCTGACATGGGGCCAGTCCTTCTGGGCAACCAGGAGGTGTGTGAACACCTCACTCACATCGAATCCAGAGCGGTGTTTACCGACCGAGCCAACCAGTCAATCTCTGGTTGATATCGTGACAGCCACGGGATACCCAAGATGCAGTCGAACGCGTAGTTCATCTCAATCACGAGGAAGTCGTCGCTGCTGCGGAAGCCGTCGAATGTGTATGGCAACGTGATTTCGCGCCGCGCAACCAGGAAAGACCCGGAAGGCGTGTGATGGAAGAAGCTTCGCGAGGTGGGCTCTCAATGTCAAGTGTGCGTGAGCGAGCGACGCCTCCTTCCACGTGTTCCAGGACGTGTATGGACTCATTCACTGCGATATCGGCGGTGGGCTGACCACGTCGCTTAAGGCGGCGTCGCTTGGATTTCTTCTTGCGGCGTCTCGAACCGCTGCTCGAGACAGAAGACTCGCTATCGCTGGACGAGGGATCACCCCCCTCTAGACACGGAGGGGCACCATCAACCGTGTCGGTAGTGCGCGGGAGCTCTCGATGCTCGACCGCGCCATCGACTGGCGAGAGCCCCTGCTCGATCGCCGTCGTAGCCGGTGGGAGTGTCAACTGCTCGACCACCGCTGTGGATGACGGGAGCTCCAACTGCTCGACCGCCGAATCGCGTTGCGGGAACCTCTGCTCAACCGCTAGAGTGTTTTGCGGGAACCCATGCTCAACCGCCTTGGTGTGTTGCGGGAACCCATGCTCGACCGTCGTGTTGCGTGACGGGAACTCATGCTCGACCGTCGTGTTGCGTGACGGGAACTCATGCTCGACCGCCGTGTTGCGTGACGGGAACCCATGCTCGACCGTCGTGTTGCGTGACGGGAACTCATGCTCGACCGCCGTGTTGCGTGACGGGAACTCATGCTCGACCGCCTGCTCGGATTGCGGGAGCCCCTGCTCTACCGCCAAAGTGTTAACAACCTCGCTTCGCAGCGAGGGGTTTATGCGCAACAGCGCTGTGCAAGACATACCGAGAGGGCCATCGCTCGCTCTCTGCTCAACCTGCATTGTGGACAACCGGTCCACGACCCTGACATGGGGCCAGTCCTTCTGGGCAACCAGGAGGTGTGTGAACACCTCACTCACATCGAAGCCAGAGCGGTGTTTAACCGACCGAGCCAACCAGTCAATCTCTGGTTGATATCGTGACAGCCACGGGATACCCAAGATGCAGTCGAACGCGTAGTTCATCTCAATCACGAGGAAGTCGTCGCTGCTGCGGAAGCCGTCGAATGTGTATGGCAACGTGATTTCGCGCCGCGCAGCGCGGCGTGGCTTTCCGTCAGCAAGTTTGACGACGACCTGACCTCGACCATTACGGACTGCGATCTCTCTTGGAAGCATCGATAAGCACGATTCGCGAAAGAAGTTATTCGACGCTCCTGAGTCCAGGAGCGCGCGAAGTGGTCGCCGGGCGCCGGCGACATGAAGACTGACGATGATTAGCCTCAAGTCGCCCGACGTGGTGGTGGCATTAAAGTGTGCGTGGAGCACAGGAGGGCTAGAAGGTTGGGTAGCCACCGGGGGGCCCGGACCTCCATTCCAGCCAGTAGGGCGCCCCGCACCTACTGGCCCTGACCGTTTTTTGACTGAACGGCAGGTGAGACTTCAGCGGTGTGCGCGAGTACCGGCGCTGGCGCGCGGCATTCCGCCGCGCGATGACCGATCTTCCGGCAGCGGAAGCAAGTGAGCGGGCGATTAGGACGGCCGTTGGGTCCACGAGGAGTCGGCTGACGATGATTATTCGATGCGTCAATCGCGTTGATCTCCATGGGCTCGGGAGCTGACTCACGAGCTGCCGTTGACATCGCGCGCGCGTAAGACGCCGCCACAACGTAGTCTTCGCGTAACGCGAGGGCGAATGCTTCCTCGAGAGAGGAAGGTTCCGCTCGGGTCAGGCAGTACCGTGTCATGCCTTCACGCATGCCGAATACGAATACATGGACCTGCGATGCTGCGTCAATCGGATTTGTCACGATGCATGACGCGAGGTGGCGAGTCTTTTGAACGTAGTCGCGCATTGTCATTTTGCCTTGACGAAGGGCGAAGAACTCGGCACGCACGCGGGATTCGTCTTGAGGTGGCTCGAACGCGAGCCTGAGATCTTTCTGGAGAGACTCCAGAGTGGGGAATGCGTCGTGATCAACGACAAGTTTACCGAGGGCCCATTCCTTGGCCTTCCCGGACAGCCGGGACAATAAGAAGTTGACCTTTATCCCTTGCGCTTCGATCATTCTCGAAGCAATCGCGATGTCGACCTCGCGAAACCACCGGTTCAGCGGGAGGCGATTCGCTCCTTCACCGGAGTAGGTAGACGTCTCTAGCTTCACGACATCATTTTTCGAGGAACGCGCGGGAGTTGTTGCTCGCCGATTCGCATCGGCTAGCTCGCGTTCCATGAACTCTTGGGCTGCTTGGCGTTGTTGGTCGGACGTCGCTGAGCTCAGCAGCGACGCGATTACAGCCTCACCAGACACCGCCGCGAGGCGGTGAAGGGCTTCCCACTCGACACGAGTGAGATGAGGGAAAGCAGCATGTTCCAGGGTCGGCCCTGGAGTTTCAGACGTCATACCTTGGCTCATCGTGAACTTGGTCATGGGAAGGACTACAAAGTGCTACCAGGTGTAACGGGCCTGGGGTGTCCGTTACTTGCTTACACGTAGTGATGAGGAAGCGTACAAGTTCAGTGATACTGAAACCAAGTACTTAGTCTGAAGGAAAATCAACTCTGTTGTTATTTAGGTCCAGGGCAGCTTGCCCTGACCACTCAAATACACGTCAACTCCTTATTGGTTGATTATGGGTCTGGCTCCCCATATTTCAACCAATAAGGTGACGGCAGTTCAGCACACGCTACTCGTGTGCTGCTGCACCTACTTTTGTAATGCAAATCTACCTACTTATGTAATGGTGTGAACCACTACAAAGAACCTATAAAACTACCTATATGCAACTTGGGAGAGCCCATTACATAATGTGTGTGTGTTCAAAGATGGAACTAAGAATGCTATCGGCCGTCCATCACGGGGGCTCGGGTGCCGCAAAAACCTACAGAAGCAAGTGAGCTGTCAAACTGTGGTGGCTCCTGATTAACTGGCCATACATTTCTGGGGGCCTAATGAGGGCAAGCGGCATGATATCACGCCGCAAAAAGAGAGCAAGCTGCGAGGGTCTCTAGAAGCAAACGCAGATGCTTTTGATGGCTTCGTGCTGTAAGGAGATCCAGTGTTTGAAGTGTAACTCTAAATTGTCTCGATCTATATAAAATTTTTAGTGACTGAAGATGACCAAGCCTTCAGTGCAGCAATAAGCTCTGTCTGCAGACGTGACGAATAAGATTTTCAAAAAATAAAACTTAATGGGCGAGACTTCAAGAAAAAGCTAGTTGCGCCAAGGTCCTATTGACAAGCCATTTATGGCGAGTATGTTACTTACGGACTGTCACTGTTGTAATTATGGGACAAGTGGGATCAGCAAGTATTTTAATTTGACACCTACACCCTTAGCAACATATCTAAACCGAAGTAGCTTAACATTAATTGATTTGGTTGATCTATCTCCTGATGCTACTTGCTAGAATGCGCTCCGAATATCTCTGCAAGCTTAAGCGAGAAGGATCTTTTTTCTTCACGTTCACGTGCGCTCTCTCTAGATCTATGCTCGCTTGCATATCTCTTCTCCCCGTGCTCGATCTCTCTGCGCTCAAGCAGCAACGCCTTTAGTTCTTTTTATATTTTCACACCCCTTTACTTTGTTTTTGTTGGGGGGGGGGGGCTTCCTGCAGGCTCTCGAACAGCCGAATATGACGCGGCGTCGTCAGCGTCACGCTTGCTCTTGGCAGCTTCCATGCTGGCAGTTGCAGCGTCTGTTGTCGTCGATTTACACAATCAGCTCGTCGAGTTAGATACCCGAATTGGTTTAATCTCGTCAGCACCAGACGCAGCAAGGGTAACTGTATTCTGCTGCCACTTTTGCACTACCTGCTTATCAAAGCGATCTTGGGCATTCTTGTCGTTTAACTTGTTCCGCGTAAAACTGACCAGTTGAGCGGCTAGATCACCCCATGTTGCTAGTGACTTCCGTCTCTCTTTAAGAAATGGACGTTTACTACGGACTCGACGGAGCTTAGACTGTCATTTGTGAGGTCATAGCTGTAATTCCTGCCTCGATATTGCTACGCTCCTCACTACCGGCAAGTGTGTAGCACAACGTCCTTGAAGTGGTCTCGCTAATCCACTTTATGCTAGAGGCTAGGTTAAATCTTCAGGAATGATATTTCTATCTGGCACATACAACGCGAGAAGCGGATGCATTTAACTTCTTTGTAGCCGCTGTGCGCACTAACACTATCAGCTATTTTGAAGACGTTAATTGTATCATGGGGCAGAGGCTACATTGGTCGACAGAAGGTGATAAAATACACATCAAGCACACAAATACGGGCCGACGATTCCGACGTGATTGGGTGTGCAGCGATCTCTACGTGCACCAATGAAAGGTCACTATGACAGTCAGTTGTATAAGCCTTAAGAAATGATCACCTATGATCGGCAATCCGTGCGCTATTGTAAGTCGGTTATTAGATCGATTCGAGCTGACGTTTAATGATGTGCTGGTTGCATACTGCTATTCTACATTCTCGGTGGATAGAAGCAGCAAGTCGCACGAGGCTGCGCTATCGTCACGGGTCCAGGCGCTCAAGAATATATCGAGCTTAACTGGATATCAAAGTCCCGTGAGCCGTGCAGATCTTTTGGTAAAGACAATCATGGCACTTAGCATCAAGCCGAGCGAAACAACACTCGCAGCACAAAGTACAACTGATTTCGCGAGAAAGTGGCTGAGGTTCTTACGTTCGTGTTCAATGTTGCGTGTAATAGTTGGTGGTCACTTTACTAAGCCAACCTCAGCAGTAAAATGCGAGTGGTTTTGTGACGAGCTCAGCATTCATCATGTGGAAGTATTAGCTGCTCATAAAAAAGCGACAAACGTGTGTGCACGACTACTTCGTCACAATGGTCATTATTAAGGACACTTAAGCTGACACGGTTAGCTATCGGAAAGATAAGCCAGGTGTTTATGATCAAGTATTTGACTTACCATTGAAAACAGTGTCGCGACATCAACAAGAGGGTTCGACATTGGGTGGGTGTGCGGTGTTTTGATGACGACATGAGAGCAAGCACGGAGGTACCGAGAGATCGTCAAGGTGGGCATTTCCTTTGTATAGCAGACCGTTTGCCTTTTCGCTCTTAACTTGTACTTTATGGGTAGCAATATAGGCGTAAAGACAAAACATTGTAATAAAGTGTAAGGTAAAATGCCAGTTTAAGTCATTTGGATCAGTTTAAGGCGCACCAATAGCAGTCGTAGATGCATCTGATTGGTTATTTTTAGAGCGGCGCTCGCCTCCACGAATACCTGTCAGTTTTGATCTGGCTTCCAACCATGAAGTGTCGCACAACGTATAGCAGCAAGAAGAAGATGGAACTGGTGAGGTCAATTCGCGAGGGAGGCAACATTGAAGCTATTGGCGAGGAGAGCGGTGTTCCAGCTCGAAACTTGTTCCGGTGGGTTAGAGAGGATGTTAGTTGGCGTGAGAACGGGAATAATGGCCCGTACACCTTCAGCAAACGGCGCGGACCTGATCCCACTCTGCCCAAGAAAGCCGAAAAAAAGTATTCCAACGGCACACACTTACTGCAGCCATTGGATACTGCCGTGTTTTCTTCGTTCAAAAATACGCTCCAAGATCGTATTGATGCTATTATTCGAGCTAACGGGATTAATACCATCAGCAAGGAAAAGGCTCTTCAAATGGCCGCACTAGCGTGGACAAGTTGCAATTTCAACAGCAATATATCATCTGGATTTCAGAGCTGCGGCATTTTTCCGTTAAGTCTTGAAAAAAGGCACGTGAAGCTACTCAATTTCCAACACAACGGAGTTTCCGCTACCGTCAAAAAGACTTCTTGTCTGCGATACAAGGAGACAGTGCAGCACGATATCTTGCTTCTGCATGCTCGCCAACAAAAGCAGAGTAGGAAAAGAAAAACCAAGACAGTGGCTGGTAGATTGCTAACGCGTGAGATGCTTCAGCAACCTGACCAGCCCTCCCAACGAAACGCGCCGAAGCGAACAAGAAAATCGCATAGAGACAGTATTTCTACAAAAACGACAGCGAGTGGTATGCACCACCAGGACCAGGAGCTTCATCAAAAGCAATACCACGATCACAACCACGAGAACGAGCACAAACACGAAGAGGAACAAGGCATGAAGAGCGAATTGGTGCTAGTGCAGCAGCAGTCAGAAGTTGCTAGCAGTGATACGGTTCTGTTCGAGGTGAGCTTCTAAATACTCCGGATTTTAATACACCATCTATTTTGATCCAAGTCAAGGTTATAATTTTACGTGGGTTCTAATCGGAATTTACAGAAATTCAACAGTACGTACACGATCGTACATAAAGGTCTCTTGTCCATACTCAAGTCAAGTTTTAAATTGTCTTAAACGGGCACACGACGAAAAAAGATGGTAATTTCAAACCGCCACTGATGGCCGAATAGTACTCAATTAATGTGTTGCGCTTAACAATAAGAAAGACGAGATTCTGATAATTCCAGTCGTGGTTGTTTTATTCTCATCTTCAATGTCCGTTGAAAATTACGAGCTTTTAAAGTTGGTCATCTGTCACTGACTTAAACTGGCATTTTACCTTAGCTTCCTATTGTGCTCGCCTCCCGCTCATTTCGGCGAGCATGGTATCCTGGTGCCGCTCTCGCCCGACTCGCGATTTGATTCTAGGGCAAACGCATGACAAATCTCGGTTAATAAGAGCAACCGTACTACCATATCATATTACTATATTCTCGTAGTATACAAGTATAGGCTATTTGGCGCCTCGATAAATGCTACGATGGTTTTCAAAGCACCCACGCCCAACACGAAATACACTTTTAAAGCTGACATCGTTTTGCCGGAGGTCATAATTACTTCTAGAGAACTTACTTCGTACCGTGTGTGCAGTGGGGCTGCCGTAGCTTTAGCGTCAGAGGAAGACGTTCGACTCAAAGAGTCACTAATATTAAGTTCCTTATCCAAAGGACACTTAAAGCCCAAGACCAGGGCTCAAAGTTGTTACCTTAACTTTATGCTTCAAAACCAGAAGTGTTTTATTTACTATTATTGCGGCCAAGCCG
This sequence comes from Phytophthora infestans T30-4, assembly GCF_000142945.1. NCBI lineage: Eukaryota > Oomycota > Peronosporomycetes > Peronosporales > Peronosporaceae > Phytophthora > Phytophthora infestans. The sequence continues at coordinate 161,492 of NW_003303737.1, read as the reverse complement.
CCTAGGGGTAAATGTATCTGTTTAATTATCTAGCATAGTTATACCTAATCAAATGCATAACGTGTGGCTTTCGGCCAACGTACTGAGAGACCTTGTTAACTCTCCACCTTATGTACTGAGAGTTTGTTAGCTTTCCGGGTACTTCGTACCCCTGTGTGCTCCACACCATGTAGCCCCGTTACAGTGTAACCTTGCTATTATCAGCTCGCATGCGCCTAGCATCTAGGAGCCAAAATGCGCAACCGGGACACAGACGGCTATAGCCGCTAGCTCACTCTCCACTGCGCAATGTTTAATCGAAATACGGTTCTGGTCTAATGTTCGTCGGGGCCAATCGCTGGTAGCACCTTCTGCAGGATATTCTGTAGGATTAAAGTTGTTCTGACTTTCAAAGCCAGAAAAACTTCATTCCGGGAATAATTGATTAGCCAATAAAATTCATGCATCGACTACGAAGGCTAGGTAGGACTAAATTTTGGAACTAGTTAGCGTCACCGAGTAGTATAGCATTTAAACGATCTGCTACTGTACAGAAAGTTTAATTTACAAGAATAAAATATCGTTGTCCTGAAAAAAAGTGAAATCCAGATTTCTGAAAATGACACCCCCTCTCCCCCTTTTTCACCCGTCCCGTAAAACTCCAGCGCCGCATATTTGAGATCGCGCGCCGGAACCCACAGCCACAATATATAGAGGAGGACTGCCGGCTTGGTAGGAGTACCCACGCAGTACTACACGAAGGTGTGTTACTAATCTCTACTGCTGCGTTATGATTTACAGTAGCATGAGCGACAGCGAGCCCGAGCATCAGGTCCCGTCTGGCAGTCTCTGGGTGAACCCGTCGATCGATGTAGAGTGGCATAGAGACTGGGATAAGTTTCGCGCCTACATCGATCAGTATCAGGGAGACACACGCCAGATATTCCGTCAGCGCACGTCAACACGGTGCAGAAGCGAAACCGAGAGATTGAAGGACGCTCGTAGGGACGGATCTCCAACACGAAACGGCAATTCCGACGACAGCTCCGGGGCCTCCGAGCGTCTGATCCCCGAAGATTTCAAAAACGTTTGGATTAAGCTTGTATACACGCACGGGTGGACACGAAAGAGCCGCGGGAAGGGAATTCGCAAGTCGTTTTTTGACATATCAACTGGATGTAAGGCGAACATCAAGGCAGCGGTTACCTGGTACGACGACGAAGACGTCAAGGCGTTCATGGTACGCGTTACTGGCTTTAGCCTAAGCCATAATCACAGCGTGCCGAAGGCTACATACGAGAACCACGCATCTAACCACCGTGTGCCAGACCCGAACGTACTTGCATTCGTGGATGAGCTTCAGGCGGCTGGCTCTAAGCCGATACGCATCATGCGGTATCTACGAAAAAGGACAGATGAGCAGTTGTTGCCGAAATGCGGAGCTATTATTAATCTTAGCTTATACTATCGGTAATGTTTAAAGGGAAGCATGTTACGCTACAGGATGTCCACAACATGGTTGCGAAGTTGAAGGAAAAGTGAGAAGGGGGAATCACGACGGAGGAGACTTGAAGCTGTCCTGTGAGAGCTTTGTAACACTCGTGGTTATCACGCGACGGTGTTTGTGGATGACAACAAAACTACTAGACCATAATGATGCAGACGCGCCAATTGCGCCGTTGACTCAAGGCATTTCCCGGAAGCTGGCACTTCCGAACGTTTAGCCGATTGTATTGCTTACTGAGTAGAAAGCAAAAGGTAAAGTGACTAGACTACTCTGTTTCCAAATCCTGTTATCGCTACAGCAAGCAGGACAGCCTCCTGGCACTGCCAGAGGCTCGAGCCTAGTGGTTGCAACTGCAACTGCAAGGACTGCCAGCTGGTAGTAAATGCAACTTGCATTCACTCCAAAGTGCAATGAGGGCAAGGCTTTCAACCTGAGCCCCACGCTACAGCTGGTCAATTCTGATGAGACCTCTACAATTCTCAGTTTGCTTTACGCAACCACAAGGCAACC